>NC_087204.1:73637961-73647961 GCF_015104395.2 Macrobrachium nipponense
TTGGAAATCGCCCTCGGTGTTCTAAAAGCATTACCTTAAGTCTTTGGAGGGTCTTAAATATCATACCATAGCAGGGGGGAAACCAGTGTCCCCTGCTATAACATCAAGATAGTGCTGTCCTTGTGTCATACGGATCTTTTCCTTTATGACAGCCTCATTAACCCTTAAACGCCGAAGCGGTAAAAAAAAAAATGTCTCCCGTGTGCCGGAGACGTTTCAGAGTGAGCGCGGGAGCGGAAAAAATATTTTTTTCAAAAAATCATAGTGCGCTTAGTTTTGAAGATTAAGAGTTCATTTTTGGCTCCTTTTTTTGTCATTGCCTGAAGTTTAGTATGCAACCATCAGAAATGAAAAAAATTATCATTATCATATATAAATAATGCGATATATGACAGCGCAAAAACGAAATTTCATATATAATTGTATTCAAATCGCGCTGTGCGCAAAACGGTTGAAGGTAACAAGTTACTTTTTTTTTCGTTGTAATGTACACTAAATTGCAATCATTTGGTATATAACAAATTGTAAAACGATAAAAGCAACACAGAGAAAATATTATCACAAAATAATGCATGAATTCGTAACGCGCAGACGTCAACACATATTTTTTTCAAAAATTCACCATAAATCTAAATATTGTCCTAGAGACTTCCAATTTCTTTCCAAATGAAGACAAATGATTGAATATTACTATACTGTAAGAATATTAGCTTACAAATGCAGTTTTCGACCATATCTGACGAGTTAAAGTTGACCGAATGTCGAATTTTTTTTATATATTTTTTTTTATATGCAATTATTTCGGAAATAAGAAAAGCTACAACCTTCAAATATTTTTCGCTTTATTCTACATGAAATTGCGCACATTTTCATATATAAAACTCTATGAAATGCCTAATATGAAACGGAGCAAATATTCCGAGAATGGGACTTACGCATTTCGGAGATTTGTGGCGGAGAATCCGCGCGCGGAGGGAAGGAAAGTTTTTTTTTAAATTCACCATAAATTTAAATATTGTGCTAGAGACTTCGAATTTGTTTCAGATGAAGATAAATGACTGAATATTACTAGACTGTAAGAGTTTTATCTTACAATTGCGTTTTTCGACCATTTCGGTAGAGTCAAATTTGACCGAACGTGGTTTTTTTTCTATTTATCGTGATTTATATGCAAATATTTCGAAAATGAGAAAAGCTACAACCTTCAACTATTTTTGTTGTATTATACATGAAATTGCGCACATTTTCATATATAAAACGTTATGTAACGGCTAATTTAAAATGGTGCAAACATTACCACAATCGAACGTATGATTTTTTCGGAAGAGTTACCGCGCGGACGTAAAGAAAATGTTATTTTTTTCATAAATTCACCATAAATCGAAATATTTTGCTAGAGACTTCCAATTTGTTGCAAAATGAAGGTAAATGCTTGAATATTACTAGAATATAAGCGTTTTAGCTTACACTTGCGTTTTTCGACCATTTCGGTAGAGTCAAAATTGATCGAAGGTTGAAAATTTGTCACTTATCATTTTTTATATGGAAATATTTCAAAATTGATAAAAGCTACAACCATGGGTTGTTTTTAGTTGTATTGTGCATGAAATTGCGCACATTTTCATATATAAAACTTTATGTAACGGATAATTTAAAATGGTGCAAACATTACCACAATCGCATGTATGATTATTTTCGGAAGAGTTACCGCGCGGATGTAAGGAAAAAGTTTTTTCATAAATTCACCATAAATCGAAATATTGTGCTAGAGACTTCCAATTAGTTGCAAAATTAAATTTAAATGATGAATATACTATAATATAAGAGTTTTAGCTTACAATTGCGTTTTTTCGACCATTTCGGTAGAGTCAAAGTTGACCGAAAGGTTGAAATTTTGGCACTTATCGTTATTTATATGAAAATATCTCAAAACTGATAAAAGCTACAATCATGAGTATTTTTTTGTTGTATTCTACATAAAAATGCGCACATTTTCATATATAATAGTCCATGTAACGGCTAATTTAAAATGGTAAAAAAATTATGTCAAAGTGACAAAATAATTTCCGAGATGTGTCACAGATACTTTTTAGTGCGGCAAGAAAGAAATTCGCGCTTGCGCGCCTGCGTAACGATTGTAAACAAAACAACACCTTGATCCGTGAACTCCCAGCATCCCCCAAGGCGCGTGATTCAAGAGTTTTCGGCTGGTAGGCCTAAAAGTATTTTTCCGCGAATTTTTAAAAAAACTTTTGTATGTAGACGTAAAATACGTCCAGTCGGCACCTGAGAGACAAAAAATGTCGACGTAAAATACGTCCAGTCGGCGTTTAAGGGTTAATATTCTACCTACCTCAGCAGTTATATTTGTTATATATATTATTATTTCTAATCAATCTTGTATTTCATTTTAGGAAAATGTAGCTTGGTGTTTTCTCTGGTACAATTTCACGGAGCGACACAGCCGAGCCCAGAAAAGGGATTTTGACGTAGGAAAAATCTATTTCTGGGCGAGGAAGCCCAGTGAAATCCCCCCCTAGTTCCCCCCCCCCTTTCCCCCCCCCCCCCCCCCCCCCCCCCCCCCCCCCCCCCCCCCCTGCTGTGCACCAAGCTTCAATGCTATCGATAAGTATGACGTCACAGACGCCTTCAACTGGGTAGCAGGGTGTGACCTATGGGTCAGCTCCCTGTATTTAGGGGATTTTGATGAGGAAAAGGCTAATTGGAGGGGTTGCTGTGGTAGTGTTTAACACTCGCCCCAGGTTTATACCGACACCTTTTTTTATAGGTGAGCGAGTCAGAGAGTTCTGACATGTCCAATTTAGCAGTTCTCTGGTATTATAGCAATATTTTACTAGAAATAACGCTAAACGGACTTATTTCACTGGGCGACACGGCTTCCTCGCCCAGAAATAGATTTTTCCTACGTCAAAATCCCTTTTTTATTAGAAACTATGATCTTATGGTCACATAAGATTATGTGCTTACCTGTGTGGCTGACTGATAATGTGTCAAATAAAATTACTATAAGAGATAAACAATAGAACAGGCAGTCCCCAGTTATCAGTGGCCTCGGTTACCAGCAATCCGGTTTTTATGGTGCTTGTCTAGCAGTGACAACTGGATTTTCGGTGCCAACATGTGCCGATCCCCACTTAGCAGCAGCACTGATAACTGGGGATCGGCACTATTATTGCCAATTTCTGGTTATCGTCACAGCTTGAAAGCCAATTTCAATTGTTCCTAAAATACAAACCTTTTACAATTATCTTTACTGCCAGTCACTGGTAGCCAGAATAATATATGAATAGACGTACTTATGACAGTTAAGGGACATAAAAGGTAATGAAGATAATTTGAATTATCAGTAGTAGTGCTGAAGAATGACAAAAATTACACATTGTAGGGATTTCTTCCCCTAGAGAATACTAGAGTGGGAGAAGACCTAACACTTCTTTAAAAAATAACTACATCTTTTGGCTAGCCAATCACACATCAAGTGAAATATTTAAGTAAAATACATATGAGGTTTGACTCTGTATGAATACTATGCTAATTTTGTAGAAAAAACTTCATTAACAAATACAAACCTAATAATTATTGTGTATCTGTATATAAAATATGCAGTAAAAAACTATAATATTGCTATAACTGACTTGACATCAAATAAAGAAAATACGTAACATCTTTACAAAAAATAAAAAAAAATTTAAATACATTGATTGTATATATATATATATAATATATATATATATATTATATATATATACTATTATTACTATATACAGACTTACTAAACTTCAGGCACTTCTTAATGCTAGTTTTTATATGACGGAAGACATAATGTAGAACAAAAATATAATCCAGTGACTTGCATAGTGTAGACTGGACCACATGGATAATGTATGTTTCATACTATACCCAGCTTCCTGCTTTTGAGATGGCGAGTCAAACATGATGCCCAGGTACGCAAGATGGAATATTGTTAGGAAGCCAAAACCCAAATTTACTAACACACTGAATCCTGACTTTCCTGGAAAAATGCAGATCAGAGGAGGGGATTACATACTCAAATATATAAAGTGACCAATAACACCTCAAAAGTTTTTCATTAAGCAACGTAATAATATCCATGACTTTTTGCATAAAAATCATCAGTGCCTATAGTGCCTCTGGATTTAGATACAGTTCAAAGTGAAGGTACATTTGAGTTTGTTTATATCTAAAAAGTATTAAAATACTCAGCATAATTATAACTCACAATTGCTTACAGCTTTCATTAGAGAACTCTGTCATTGCAGTTTTACTCTATAAGATTTTGTATTTCTATTTCCTCCTCTATATTATGAGTACCACTGCATGATATAATATTCAAAGCTTGCTTAGTAATAAACCTATGTTACTTTCCAGCTAAATGCTACATACTGTACAATGGAAATTTTTTGTTATCAATTTGTACATATGTGTAAAGCTTACCTTTCTGAGCATGACCACAGTTTTCACTGCAGCGTCTTGCTAAAATGCAAGCATCAAACACTGATGCAAGCTTCTGTCGAAGGGAGTATTCCACATAAGTATAGAATCCTAGTGAAAGCAACACTGCAGCTAGTTGGAAGTTAAGGCCATGGAACAATGATGACATTATATATGTAAATAACAATGCTCCAAATATTCCAAAACGATTTCGAGCAGTTTTAAAGATATCTGGAAAAGAACAAAATAAATATATACAGAACATTTTCTCCTCAGAAAAGTTTCAATTACTATTTTTAATGCCTTGTATTTCCATATCTTATCAGTGAGGTGTACCTAATCATTAAGGTATTAATGTGCAAGGTGAAATGTATGAAGAATGGTTAACCCTATGTTTCAAAGCAAATCTCTCTGTTTATAGAATTTGAATAGTACGCACAAGTTATGCCCAAAACTGCCTGAATTTCTTGGCCTACTGGATGAACCTAGCTATTAGCACAATTTTTTAAAGTAAATTGTATTTTTCCTAACTATACAAACCTCAAGTCCTTTACATTAAGAATTACTTTACAATGAAGCTGGAGCATGGACGTTAAATTCTTGAAACAAAGTGGTTAGCCAGTAACTACAGTCTGTTAGGCAGGTAGACCCACCTGCCTGGTTGTAAACACTCCACTTTGACTTTCAGCCCAGGTTTCAGATCGAAGGGTGGCATAAGGTGGGCATTAATATAAAGGACCTCAGGTTTGTAGTTAGGAATAACAGAATTTACTTTAAAATATTGTGATTTGTTCCTAAACAATACAGTAAACCCTCCGTATTCATGGACTCGCATACTCTTGGATTTCTCTCTGGAACATATGCCCCCATTATTTATGGAAAATTTGCTTATTTGCAATATTATTATGAGAAATATCAACAAATTCCTGTTCCTTTTTATCAATTTCATCATAAAATGCACTTTTTATGATAAAACTATTTAAAAAAAACAGGTATAAACATTTTTAGTGGGTTTTTCTTGAGTTTTAACTAACAAAATAGGCAGTTTTAAGCATTTTTATAGAGGTTTCAACTATTCACGGATTCCAGTTATTTGCAGAAGGGGTTCTGATACCGATCCCCCACGAATACGAATACAGGGGAACACTGTATACAAACCCTCGGTCCTTTACATTATGAAGACACACTGATTGGTGGGAGGAATCTGAATAAGCTTCTAGAACTGACTGGAGTTCAGCACCCTGCCTCTTACAACTTGATTGGAGTATAAGAGCTGCATGATTAAGATTCAGACTTCTGGGCCTTTTAAAAAAAGGGCTGGGAAGAATATTTAGAGTCGGAGGCATTAATTCAAAGTTTTGGGAAGGGTTTGCATTATTGCCAGTCTCCTTCCTCCCCTTGCTAGAGGAAGGAGTGAAATTGCTTCTATGATTCTGATAAGAAAAGTAAAAAGGAAACTCAAACATTAAACATCCAACCAACAAGTGTAAGTTCAAGTCCTATCCTCAGCCCAAAAGAAGAGTTGAAGGATGAGGAGGGGAGAGGCCAGTCATTCTCACATCCTTTTCATCTCTAGAACTGCACACCATAGACTAGATGCAACTTGTCCTCTTGAAGGAGTCGAGTAAGCAAACACAACTTGTTGAGCATCCACCACTGTTCCAAGGAAAATGGAATTCCAAGGCCCTGTGGACCTACCTGAAGGAAGAAAGATATAAATGTGGTCCTAATGAGACCGCATCTGTCTTCCAGTCAGACATATTCTTTGGAGTGTAATGAAAGTACCAAGCCACTGGCACCGTTCACTCTCTGAGAGAGCGTACTTTTGACATAGCCATCTGCAGGAGTTCATCATGATTTGGTAGGACTCGGAGGAAGACGTGTCGTTAGACACTTATGCATTGGGAGCCAGCAGTGGAGAAAGGAATTGACATTCAATGAAGGGTGTCAATCCTCCATAGGTACAGCAACACACCAATACAATAAATTAATGATGATCTGGATCAACCAATACAAAGTCCAAAACGTAGATCATGAAAGATTTGAGCTTGTCAATAGATGCTGAATAATTGCACATCCGAGACGAAGATAACATGACACTTACCTTTTGAAGGGTGATGTTGAGAATGAACCATGCAAATTGTCTATCTTCTTTGCCAATGCCGGCCGGATAGAGACGAAAACAAAACTTTGTCTGATGATTCTCATTAGGTATGAGAATGCTAGATGAGAGTCAAATGCCTTCTAGAGACCGAGGTCCCTGTGATGGCAAGACAGAGAAGTTTCTCATCAGTAGTTGAATCTCAACTAAGGAGAAACAACACTACTTTAGTGAATAACTAAGGCAAATGTGGACCTACGTACGTCTTCACAGTTCAATCGGAGAGAAGTGAACTCTCACAATTCTGATCATAGAAATAGTCCCATCGATGATGCCAACCAGTGAAGACAGCTCTAATCCCTTGCATTTTACAAGAACTTAAGACGTTATTCTGCTATTTCATTGGTGCTCAGCGAGAAAGTCTGTGCTTCCAATGAAGGCAGGGAAGTCTTAGTCATGAAAACATAGGGATTGTACTGCCTAAAGAACCGCTTCTTGTGGGTTGGATCAGGGAGGAACTCTTCTGTTTACCCTGGAAGCAGAGCTAGTCCGGCAGGGAACAGGCAAAGTCTACCATCATTCATTTTCAATTTGGGGTGAACAAAGAATAACTGAACACCTTACAAATTTAAAAAAAATTTATAATTGAAGACAAAACTCGAATTGTCTGAAGAAAATAATTCTGAGTCATTGCAGCGGCTGATGGGTCAGGTGCGATGGAGTAGAGGACTATAGACTTCTGTTATAAAAAGGGTAAACAGAAAGACGAAAATGAGTGTGATGAGACATATCTCTGT
The DNA here is from genome assembly GCF_015104395.2 of Macrobrachium nipponense. Lineage (NCBI taxonomy): Eukaryota > Metazoa > Arthropoda > Malacostraca > Decapoda > Palaemonidae > Macrobrachium > Macrobrachium nipponense. Next base: position 73,645,333 of record NC_087204.1, read on the forward strand.
CTGGAAATTCTTGCAACGGCAAATGTATAGCGCAAGACATGAACCTTACGTGAGGATTCTGAGCCAACAAGAGTCCTAAGTCTGTGATAGCCAGGTAGACAGATTCAAATAGTAGTTAACCCTCCACAGAGGAGAGACAATACTAAGACTACAGAATCTCAAAGAGAAGGCAGAACTGCCCCTCGCTCGACTCCATATATTGAGTGGAGTGTTTACAGCCGGGCAGGCAGGTCTACCTGCCTAACAGACGGTAGTTACTGCCTATCCACCTTGTTAAAGAATTTAATTTTAGGAGAAACAACATCTTAGACATAATGTCTTTCATGGTAATCCCGTCCAGCGAGATTGTCATGAATCTTGTCTGGCTAGATCATCTTAATGAACATTGTGAAAAAAAAAAGTTTGCATGTCTTCATATAAGTATTATCAGTCTGTTTACTCTAATATATTAACATTTATATATATATATATATATATATTGGACCCCCCATATTCGCGTTCTCCGGATTCAAAGACTCACACATTCGCGGATTTCTCTTGGGAACATTTCCCACATTATTCGCAGAAAATTTGCCTATTCGCAGCATTTTCCTATGAGAAATATCCACAAATTCCTGTTTTTTTTTTTTTTTTTATCAATTTCATCACTTTTGTGATAAAACTAAAAACCAGGCATTAAAATTTTTAGTGGGTTTTCATGAGTTAACTAACAAAATAGGTTTTAAGCATTTTTATAGGGGTTCCAACTATTTGCGGGTTCTAACTATTCATTTCAGCACTGATGATGTAACAAGCTGTTAGTTACGAAACGCGTCGGCAAATAAATGAATCTTTCCTGTCAACTAGTTGTCTCCAAGTCACCCGTTCCACATGTATATATATATATATATATATATATATATATATATATATATATATATATATATATAATATATATACAGTATTCCCCCGTATTCGCGTTCTCCGGATTTGCGGACCCACTGATTCACGGATTTCTCTCTGGACCCTATCTACCCACCATTTGAGGGGGATTCGCCTATTCGCAGGATTTTCCAGCAGAAATCACACACAATTAGTGTATTTTGATGTTATTTTCATGAATAAATGCATTTTTATTGTACAAAAATTATTTACTAAATTCCAAATATTAATAATGATTAACACTGTATTAGAACATAGTATAAATAATAATTCTCTCTCTCTCTCTCTCTCCTACAGAGATGTATGTTTTTTTTTGTATGATAAATAATTGATTTCATATTTTCAAATATTAATATTAATGTATACAGCAATAACATCAATTCATTAAAGAAAATACTAAAGTGAATTAGTAAGATTTTAGTTTATAAATTTGAAAAATTATGTAAGAGTGAAGGAAATCCCAGTCTTCTCTCTCAAACTCCAGGTACTAAAACTGTCAAACATATCAAGTGATGGGACGAGGGGGAGCAGCAGTTGTGTTGTTGCCACCAAGTGTTCATGAAATTTTCTCTCTCTCTCTCTCTCTCTCTCATTTACTGAGACTTGAGAATTTTTATAGTACATGTACTATTTGTTTTTAATACTTTAAAATAATAATAATAATAATAATAATAATAATAATAATAATAATAATAATAATAATAATAATATAACTGTAATTACAAAATTCATATTACGTGATAGTATTTTAAAGAAATACAATAATCTATCTATTTCACTATTTTAATTAAGGATAACTTCTCTCTCTCTCTCTCTCTTTTGCCACACAGGATATGTACATCATAGTGGTAACTCCCTCCCTCTGTTTCGCTGGAAGCGATATAAGTATTTTCTGAGAGAAAAGAGAGATAAACTCTCTCTCTTTACTGAGATGAAAGAATTTTTATGGTACTAGTATGTAAAATGTTTATTGATATATTCTGTTAATAATAATAATAATAATAATAATAATAATAATAATAATAAAAGTGTAATTACAAAATTCGTATGTGGTAGTATTTCAAAGAGATAAAAATGACCTTTCCATTTCACTTACGTAAGGATAACTCCTCTCTCTTACTTTGATAAAGAGAATTTTTATGGTAGATGCGTGTTTATTAATATTTTCAAATAATAATAATAATAATAATAATAATAATAATAATAATAAAATAATAATAATAATAATAATATAACTAACTTCAAATGAAAATTCTTCCCTTCGTCTTTTACTGTATTAATTTCCTTACCTTCTCGTAACTCGTGACGATCGGAGCTGGGAAACAGTGCCATACAATGGTCAACGAATTTAATGGTTTTTATGCAATCTCTCTCTCTCTCTCTCTCTCTCTCTCTCTCTCTCTCTCTCTCTCTCTCTCCTACTGAGGAGATTCTTTTTTTATGGTACATACATGTAATAAGTTTATTATTAATATTTTTCGATAATAATACTATATGTGTAATAATAATGCTATAAATGTAATTACAAAATTCATATGTGAGTATTTTAAATACAATAATCTTTCCATTTCACTCTTTTAAATACTGCAAGGACAACTCTCTCTCTCTCTCTCTCTCTCTCTCTCTCTCTCTCTCTCTCTCTCTCTCTGCTTAAAAGTGTTAGAAGTACGTATGTACGTAAATACCTTTAAGGGTACTAATGTTTAGG
>NC_087204.1:73655461-73736641 GCF_015104395.2 Macrobrachium nipponense
GTAAATGAACTAACAAATACCAGAGAATAAATAAAATAAAGAAAAAGGTCAGTATAACTGACTTGCTCACCCTCCAAGAGGGCGTCGGTATGAACACTAGGGCGAGTGAGACCACTACCACGAACCTCTTACCAATAGAAATCTCCTACGACAAAACCCCCACAAGAGGGGAGCCGACCCACAGAATGGGCAGCGACTACTACTACTCCACCCCACGCTACCGACTGCTGCGCCTCTGGTGGCCATCCTGAAGTTAGCAGACAAACCTGAGCGCAGGGGAGGGGTAGGGTGGGATTTCGCTGGCGACACGAACCAATTGCCCAGAAATAGATTTTTCCTTACGTCAAAATCCCTTTTCTGGCGCAGCAGTCGGTAGCGTGGGGTGGAGTAGTAGTAGTCGCTGCCCATTCTGTGGGTCGGCTCCCCTCTTGTGGGGGTTTTGTCGTAGGAGATTTCTATTGGTAAGAGGTTCGTGGTAGTGGTCTCACTCGCCCTAGTGTTCATACCGACGCCCTCTTGGAGGGTGAGCGAGTCAGTTATACTGACCTTTTTCTTTATTTTATTTATTCTCTGGTATTTGTTAGTTCATTTACCTTAGAAATAATGGATTAAAGGGATATTTCGCACAGTGACACGAACTGAGCCCAGAAAGAACCTTGATGAAAGAATACTCCACTAGGATATCTTCCTCGAGGCCAGGAGGGTGAGCAGGGGCATTGTCCAACAACAGTAGACATTTCAGAGGGAGGCGCTTCTCTGAAGAATTTCATCACTGTCGGGCTGAAACACAGATTTACCCACTCCGTGAACAAAAGTCTCATTACCCAGGCTTTCGCATAGCCCTCCACATCACTGGAAGCTTTTCCTTTAGCACTTTGTGGGCCTTGAAGGCTCGAGGAGTCTCTGAATGATAGACATGTAGGGGCTTGACTTTACAATCCCCACTGGCGTTGGAACATAGTGCAAGCGTAAGCCTGTCTTTCATAGGCTTATGCCCGGGTAGCTTCTTCTCTTCCTGCATGATGTACGCCCGACGAGGCATTTTTTCCAAAAAAGGCCAGTCTCGTCACAGTTGAAGACTTGCTGAGAACTGTAGCCTTCATTGATTGTCATCTCGTCAAACGTCTTAATAAAGGCTTTGGCCGCTTTCGTGTCTGAGCTGGCCGCCTCCCCATGCCGCACCACCGAATGGATGCCAGTCCGTTTCCAGAATTTTTCAAACCACCCACAAGAAGCTTTGAAGTCTGGGGTTGGCGTCGATGTCCCTTCTCCTCCGTCATCTTCAGCCTGGGCAATCAGATCACCAACAATAGCGCTTGCCTTGTGGCAGTTTGCCGTCTTGGTTATCGTATCACCAGCGATTTTTTTTGTCTTTTATCCATCTCATCATGCACATGGCTCCTCTGGTTGGACAAGATAGTCACGCCCTTCGAAGGTGTAGCTGCTTTGATGGCTTCCTTCTGCTTAAGGATGGTGCCTATCATTGATGGATTTCGGCCGTATTCCTTAGCGATCCACTCAACCGCATGCCAGCCTCATACTTCTTGATTATCTCCATCTTTGTCTCCATAGAAAGCATCCTCTTCTTTCCGTGAACTTCAGCAACTTTCTTGGGACCCATGACTATACGTAATTAAGTTACTAATTAAGTTTTCACACCACACAATAAAGTACAAAAGCGAAATCACTACCACGAATTTACGTTAACAAACGAAATCGTATATGTGAATGAACGAATTCTGTGTGCGTACGATAATGCTGGTGGGACGAAGTGGCTGAAGGCTGCCTTTACGCAGAGCTTGATGGGATAGATGCTGACCAATAGGAGAGCAGGATCTTATGGCGGTGACTAGCATCAGGAACCAATGGGAGATTGGGAGGATGGTGGTGAGAGTCTACAGTTAGAGGCGCGAGTTTTAAAATTGTTCTTGGTGGTCTGGGTGAATCTCGGGCTTTACAGTAACACCCTTTCGTAACCTGAATTATTTTTGTATAAAGAGGCAAAAAAATCTTCGTGTTTGCTTTCGTAACTTGGATTTTTCGTAAGTTGGGACTTTCGTATGTCGAGGTTCCACTGTACACCCTTTCGCAACCTGAATTATTTTCATACACAGAAGCAAAAAAAATCTTCGTCTTTGCCTTCGTAACCTAGATTTTTCATATGTAGGGACTTGTATGTAGAGGTATGACTGTATATTTATATGTAAAAGGCACTGGACAAAATTTGTAATAAGTGAAAATCAGGTTGATAACGAGTGACGTGAACAAGGCTGGAATGCGAAATGTTTATAGAAGCTTACAAACACTGGAGCAGACGAGACAATAATATTACTGGCCGCATTAGTGAGATTGCCAGCGCGCAAATGACCTAGTTAGTTCAGAATAACAATTGTGACATCAGTGCGTTAAATAGGACATGTACATGGAAAATGGAAACGCACAGAATAGACTAGTGTGCTGCATTTGTGTGTTCAGTAGTGTAAGTTCATACATCCGTCAGAACAAATGAGATACGTATAATCTCTAGTATGTGAATTAATGAGGCACATAGACAACAAACTGTCTTAGTGGTCTCGAGACTTTGGAGATCCGAGGAGGTGCTAAAATCCATCAGAAAAGGTAAAGAACATTTAGAACAGTGACATTTATTTCAGATGCATTGAGATGGGAGGTGTGGTGTGACACTCAATATTATTGACGAACTTTAACATTTCATTGTTTGATAATTGTGGTCTCTTTATTTCAGATGGATTCAGGTGCTGCTACTTAAAAATGAATTCTTTAGACTTTTATATGACATGTATTGATAAAGACTCATGTGGTTGTCTGACAAGTGATGTTTTTGTGGAAGAGTAATGGTAGCTTAATGATTTTCTTTGGGATTTTCTCCAATTCATTTTATTCCATTTTTATGTTAACCATTTTGAGAAAATAAAGATTATATTTTTGTATATCAGGGATTTGAATTCGCCTAAGATTTAATTATTAATTTTCAGCTAGCTACAGGGATGACAGGTAAGGGGAACAAACCAAGGTAGGTCTCGCTATCAGTTCTCTCCTTTTAGTTAAATGGGATCTTTTGACCACTAAACAGATTTGGTGGCAGTGGTAAAGGGCAATTAGGCCTATGGATTACGTTTCTGGAGAGACTGGAAATTATATAGGAGTTAGGAGATTAGGTAGATGTTAGGAAATAGTGATTATGGTTATATATTTTTGGCAACTGTCCATCTACTGCTGACAAAGGCATTGAAGTCAGCGAAATTCAAGTAGTCGAGGGGGTCAGCCAGTCTTCTATGGCAGTGGCAATGTTCATTGTGTGTAGCTGTGACAAGTTTTAGAAATACAGCGGAGATTATGGTTTAATAATTAAATGGGGCGGTCTTAATTGGGTTATTACAAGTGAAAGAATTAGGTGCTGATATAAGTGTAACTAAATATATACGCGTAATGCGGGAGCAGACGACTTCAATGTATTTAATGTGCCGTTCCTGAACGACGACGTGTTAAATATTTCCTTTCATTTTTATTTTTCTTATGTTATTAGCGCACAGGCGTATTTCATTTTGTGTCTTTGCGGCATTCAAAGAACAGTAGTGGGTTGCTCTTAATTGCAATGCATGGGAATATGAGGCACGACATTTCATTTTTGTATGTGAGCTTGAGTGAGAGAGAGGGCTGGATATTGATTTGTGCTAGATTAAGCAAATACCGAGCGAGAAGCAAAGGCCTGTACCTCATTTTCTTTCTCTCTCACCTCTTTCTGTTGATCAAATCTTGACCTTATAACAGTTGCAAACAGCTGATAACCTAGGCCTTCAAAGGGAAAGAGTAGATCTCCCGTAGAGTTGAGAGATATTTACCTGGGAATAGTGGTTTATTGGGAATTGGCGCATGCAATTTTCTTTTATTGGTGAATGATAATTTATTACTTTGTGTTGGTGGTTTGTGTTATTGAGGTCAGGACGAATCCTGAATTACAAGTCCCTCTAAAGAAGGCAAAATGGCCGAAGCAGGTAACAGTCAAACTTTAGTGCATAAGATAACTAACATAAATGCAGGAGTCAGCCCTTTTTGAGGCATTGTTGATGGCGTTCTGTCCCAACTAGTGCAAATCTTTACTCAGGGAGTAAATAATTACTTAAACGCCAAGGGAATTAAACATGATGTAGAGGCGTTCACAGAGGCAAAAGCCTTATTAGATTTCAATAAAGGGGATTTGTCATTTAAAGTAGGGCCTCGTTATCCACGGGGGATAGGGCCCAGAAACCCCCATGATAAGTAAATACCTGTGTTATCCTGGTACCCCCCTCAAAAATTGCTTAAAACTGCCTACTTTAATACTTAACCCACCCAAGACCACTACTCCAATGTTTATAACTTCCTACTTTAGTTCAAACACCAAATATGTTTTCAACTATCACCTTAAAGTAAATTCAAGAGTTTCAAAATTATTTTACAACATTAGCCTTAAAAAATATATGTAGTACAGTGGGCCCCCCGTATTCGCGTTCTCCAGATTTGCAGACTCACTGATTCACGGATTTTTATCTGGACCATATCTACCCATTATTTGCGGCGAATTCGCCTATTTGCGGGATTTTCCGATGATAAATAATCACTAATTGGTATTTTGATGTTATTTTTATGCCTAAATACATTTTTCTGGGTTCGACCTGTGTCTGCCAGTGAAAGTACCTGTAGCTCACCTTTCTAAGTATAAATAGATCCTAAATTTACCAGAGAAAAAACCTAGCATGGAATGCTGAAGTTACTCCCTTCAGCTTGATCACCCAAGGGCGTCGGTATAAGCACAGGGGCGAGTGGAGGCCACTACCACAGGACTTCTGCCAATTAGAGGATTCCTTTCAAAGTCCCTCCCACAGCGAGAGCTGTTATAAAGACCACCCATTCCACCCTCCACTCGCTACTACTACTACTACCCACGCCCGGCATCTTCATTCCTGTAATTAGCTCCTGTGTGTGTGCATGTGTCTTTGCTGCTCCCTTTGTGCCTTATTTTGCTGAAGCTATGGCTGCTGCAGAGCTCCCTGCTTCTTCATCCAATTTGAGTATTCCATTTTGCGTTTTCGTAATTCGTGTGGTTATGATGCATTCCGTTTTAGCCATTTGGCCCCTTACACGAACTGGGGTGCCGCTACTTCAGCCGCCATTTTGGGTGCATCATCAGACGCGTGCGTTATTTATCCTTAGTTATCTTTTTTTATTTATGTTTTCATCACGGTTATAGTTACCGTTTTTCATATCCCGTGCATTTTATTTCTCCAGCCGGATCTGGAGTTCGGATTTATGGTTCTTATTTATACGACGTAGGCCCTAACACGCTCCTGACGTCCTCTTGGGTACTTAATTTATTGCTTATTTCATGCTCTAGCCCTTGGCTTCGCCTCAGCCCCTCAGGAGCATGTTCGCTCCCCTTCGTTTGTATTCCTTATCATGTATTGTATATGTGCGTATTTTTTTGGGCTTCCAGTTAGCCTATCGTACTCTAGCATTGTAGAGAGAGCGAGTCCTCTCTCTCTCTCTGGCGATGTTATGCATGTATGTGTTACTGTTTTCAATGTGAACCAGATATGTACATACTTGATTTTTTTTATATCACTGTGAGGTTGGAACTTTTGCGTTCCTTCCCTGGCTTACCTGACCAGACCTAGGCTAGGTTTTGGAAGGTGGGCCAGGTGCCCCTACCCCTCTACCCATTAGGCCCTCCTCTCCCCCTGTCTGCGCTACGGTGCTAGCAGGGAGGACATCAAGGATAGAGAGTTTCTCTCTTGTCATGTTGTTGGACCTATCCTCCCTACCTGACCAGATCGAAATTTCGATTTTGGAGGGTTTGGTTGAGTACCCACCGTCCATGTTATGATGTCCTTGGAGGCCTATCTAGCCTACCTGACCGGATCCATAGCGATCTTGGAGGGTTAGGCTAGATCCATGCTGGGTATACCCTTTACGCCTTATGACCATCCTTGCAACTCTTCCATGTTACAATATTGTTATTTATGTGGTGGATTGGTCTGTGTATCGCCTTGACCTGGCCTCCTTTAGGGTACCAGTTGGCCTGCCGCCTCCTGCCCCTTTAGTAGTAGGCTATGACTTCCGTTAGATGGTGATCACCGACCGGTTGCTGTTCCAATCACGACTGGCCACCCTATATGGGGCCAGTCGGCCTACTGCCCCTTGCCTTTAGTAGTAGGCTATACAGCTTCCAATAGGTGCTTATCTCAGGTCGGACACTATAGCCAAGCGATCACGACCAACCACCCCACACACATACATTCTCCCTACCCCCAAAAACCACAGCATCGGCCCTGCCTGGCGCTGACTAGTAGCTCACGGTGCTAGTAATCCTACCGATGAACGACTGCTAGAGCATTTCCTACCAGGTGGGGGAGGGAGGGGTTGGAGGGAAATGGTTACTGGTATTATATGTAATATCTTTTTATGTCTCTGGGCCTGTAGCTCCGCCGGCTGGTGTGGGTCTCCATCACACCAACTCAGTTGTCCCTTCTCCCTGTTGACTCTGCCTCCCCACTCAAGTGAGGATGGATTCGGTCTCAGAAGTTGCGTTTCTAGCTATCTTAGAATTGCTCTTCCCCCCCGATGCGTTCAGGTTCAGGTCTAGGTTTACCTTTTCCCCTGTTCCGCGCGTATCAGCCCGTCTCCGCCGGCATTACTTTATGACAACAGACTCCAGAGTAGGCCAAACCCTTAAGAGATTACTCCATATTACCAGATATGTTATTAATTCATTAAAAAACTCTGTAGGTATATCTCCGGACCCTTAGGGTTCCAATGTAGTGTGACTCACCATCACACTTGCCACCGGAGTTTATCATACCAGGTTTCCGCAGCTCAGTTTTTTGTTTTCTTGTTTTCATTGTTCCCCACTCCGGTGGGGACGGTAGAGGGTTCAGATATGCGGCTACGACAATTCGTAGCCGTTCTGATTCAGTTCAACCGGACTAGGGATTAGGTCTTTCCTTCTCCTCGGTCTGGCTCGTCTAAGACCCCATACACTGGGTTTATCTTTACCTTCCCGAAGACGGAATCCGGAGCAGGCGGAAACACCCAGAGCTTTTTTCCTTTTATTTCATTCAGTGAGTTGAAGTCATTTAGTGAGTAAGTCGTGAACCAATATCTAGGTTAAAATGCATGCTCCCGCCGGAGTTAACTCCGGCACTTTGCGTATCATACTCATGTAAATTTTCAACTTACAGATGGTCCGTTGTCAAGCTGAAGGGTGCTCCGCTACCCTCATCAAGCCCTATGGCCATGTAGTAGTCTGTAGCTCGCATGCCAACTGCGCCGTCCAACTTGAGGACTACATGGTCTGGCACCCCGATGCTTGTACGGTGGTGTGTTATGAGATGGTGTCCGTCATCTCTGATGAGAAGGTAAGTATCTTCTTCACCTCGTCATTCTCATGAAATTTCTGTTTACGACAACTTATGAAATTTCTTGCATATACTATTCCCCGGATGGGATGTTAATTCGATTCCCTTTTTTACAGGCTAGCTTGGCCCTCCGGCAGGAAACTAAAGCGTCTCTCAAGTGCTGGGTCGGGGGTTTTGGCAGGAACGCCTCGGCAGGACAACCCTACGTCTTATCGGAGGACCTGTGCTCCCTTTTATACCCGGGAGCCATGGTTACGACGGCTGTTCCTGCGGAGATCGCGAACCCGATCATCGAGAACATCCGGCTGGAGACGCTGCCCCTCCTGGAGGACCAAGATTGTGTCCTGGTGGCGGAAGAGGTGGCGGCCATCAGCCTCCAACGCGAACCGATGGCCACCGAGGAGGAGGTAGGTAGGGAGGTAAGTGAGGCAGGTAGTCTCCCCTTTAGCCCCAGTCCTTTTTCTTCCTCTTCCTTTCAGGGCTTCACTAAGTCCACCCCTGCTTGGGATAGATCGGCTTTATCGGTCATTCCCAAGGTCAAAACAGTAAAGCCGAGATCCCTTCCAAAGGGATCCAAACCTGCTCCGGCAGGTGCGACTAAGTCGTCCTTGGCCCCCAAGCCATCGACTTCTGCTGCTAAGTCGCCCTCTTTCATAGCTTCTCCCCCTCCTTAGGGGTCGAGAGCCAATTCCTCCAGATCCAACGGCTTTGATCAGGAGGCATTCGCTAACCTTCTAATGTCAAAGGTTAGAGAAGTAGTTGATGATAGGCTTGAGTCGATGTCCACATGACTCGCTTCGGGCCTAGAGACCTCGGGCCAAACAATATCGTCCCTGACCGAGAGGATCAGAGCCCAGGAGGGATTGATGACCGGAATCCTCCAGTCCGGGACCACGGCACAGACCGTGACAGTTCCGGGCGCGTCAAAGCTTCCGCCATTTGATAATAACAACCCGTGGCGGTTAGCGTTGCATGCCCCGTTCTCAGATGGGAAGCTGACGATAGAAGGATGCAGAACTCGACCGGTAGAGGACTTCGAGTTCTTCCCAGAGGGTCTCCAATTTCCATTTCTGGGATATGTTAGACTAGCAGAAGACGCGCTAGTCAGGGTAGACAAGGTCCCGAAAGAGACCGTGATCTACCCTAGGGACCAGGCCCAAGCTGTATGGGTTTGCACCCTTACAGAGTGGGAATGTGTGAACACGAAGCTGACGCCCCATAAAGGTAGCTTCACGATGTTTGTGACTCCGGAAGGAGTTCCGTCGCCCTGTACATCCAAAGTGGCAGGACTGACTATGCAAGCGGCGGCGGAGGATAAAACCTTACCAGTTCTAAAAGAGACTGAGGCTACCTCCTTACTCTTCCCCGCAGATGTGGAGTTTTGGAATGATGCTCCGGCTACGTTCACTGTAGGTAAACTTGACCCAGAGTGCGCCTCCACCCTGTTTGCAGAGAAGCTACCCAGGATTCCGGACCACTTGGTCAAAGCAGAATTCGAGGCGAGAACTAGATTGGGCCGGTCGATCAACTCAGTCACCTCGGCGGATTTGATTGCTACGACCTTCAATGACGAACACCTGTTCCGGGTCCACTCGAAGTCTCTTTTATTGTGGCGAGACGAGCCTGCAGGAAGCACGTCCTTGCGAATGCTTCCATAAGACATGAGCCAAACAAGCTGATAAAGTCTTCAATCTGGGGCGACAACCTGTTCCCGAAAGATGAGATCAACTGTCTTCCATGAGGTGGCCAGAGCCAACCAGAGTCTTAGGGTCTGTTAGGGACTTCCTTTCAAAAAGAAGTTTGATACCCCCGGACCCCAATCCAGACCTAGGAAGAGGCCAAGGAAATTCCATCCTTACCAGCCATCTCATCCTCAGGCGGTGGTTCAAGTGGTCCCGGTCTCCCAGGTTGGTAAGCCTTCGACATCAAAGGCTCAACCACAGCAGCAGTATGTTCTGGTGCAAACTCTGCCAGCTCAGCAACCCTCATCCTCAACAGCCTTGGTAGCTTCCCCTGCCTTCAACCCCTCCTATGAGTCGCGAGGAGCATTTCACGGCTACAGTAGGCATGCCGGAAGTAGCAGAGCCAGAGGTGGTGCCTGGCAGGGAGGTGGATCTAGAGGCAGGGGCTTCAGAGGAGGTAGAGAAAGCAGACCTGCAGTCAACCAGTGAGAGTCCGCAGGTGGGAGGGAGATTATATCTCTTCCGGGACCATTGGACCTTCAGTCCATGGGCCCACAGCATTGTTTCAAAAGGTCTAGGGTGGAAATGGGAGAAAGGGCCTCCTCCACCAATCAGTTTTCACCAGACTCCGACAATGGACCTTCTAGACTATGCCAAAGATCTCCTATGGAAGAAGGCTATAAAGAAAGTCAAACGCCTAAAGTTTCAAGGACGTCTGTTCAGTGTGCCAAAAAAGGACTCGGACAAAAGAAGAGTGATTCTGGACTTGTCTCGTATCAACTCATATATTCAATGCGACAGATTCCACATGCTGACCGTCTTGCAGGTGCAGACCTTACTTCCCCGTGGGGCCGTCACCACCTCTATAGATCTTACAGACGCTTACTATCATATGCCGATAGCAAGAAATTTCTCTCCGTACCTAGGCTTCAAATTAGGAAAGCAGGCTTACTCATTCAGAGTCATGCCATTCGGGCTCAACATAGCGCCCAGGATATTCACCAAATTAGGAGAGACGATAGTTCAAGAGCTAAGCACTCGAGGGGTAAAGTTAGTAGCTTACCTAGACGACTGGCTCTTTTGGGCAGCCAGCGACAACGAGTGTCTCAAAGCAACAGCCAAAGTGATAGAATTCTTGGAATATCTAGGTTTCCAGATAAACAAAGAAAAATCTCGGATCGTTCCAGCTTCCCGCTTTCAATGGCTGGGAATCCAATGGGACCTAAACAAGCACAAACTATCTCTCCCATCCAAGAAGGTCAGGGAGATAGCGAAGGCTACGAGACAGTTCCTCAAGAACAAAAAGGCTTCTCGTCGTACCCAAGAGAGAATCCTAGGCTCGCTACAGTTTGCCTCGATAACGGACGTCCTGTTGAAAGCCAGACTGAAGGATATCAACCGAGTCTGGCGAAAGAGAGCCAACGTCAAATTCAGGGACAAGATCTCTATAATTCCACTGATATTAACAAAAAGACTCAGTCCATGAACAGAACGCCGGAACCTGTCCAAATCAGTACCACTGCAATTCCCTCCGCCATCTCTAACAATCCACACGGATGCCTCTCTGAGCAGTTGGGGAGGTTACTCACAATACAAGAAAGTTCAAGGAACGTGGTCGGAGATGTTCCGCCAGTTCCACATCAATGTTCTAGAAGCGATGGCCATTTTCCTGACCCTAAAACGCCTGGCTCCAGCCAGAAACGTTCATATAAGGTTAGTCTCAGACAGCTCAGTAGTAGTCCATTGCACAAACAGAGGAGGATCCAGGTCGAGCAAAATAAATCACGTAATGATTGCGATTTTCTTGTTAGCAACGAAAAATTGTTGGCACCTGTCAGCCACTCACCTGGCAGGAGTAAGGAATGTCATCGCAGACTCACTATCCAGGGCAACTACGCTGGAGTCAGAGTGGTCCCTGGACATGAAGTCATTCCGCTGGATTTGCAATCAAATCCTGGGCCTTCAAGTAGACCTATTCGCCACAGAATCCAATCACAAACTACCATGTTACGTGGCTCCCAACCTGGACCCTCTAGCTTACGCTACAGATGCGATGTCCATAGACTGGAATGGTTGGCAAAAGATTTACCTGTTTCCGCCAGTGAATCTTCTGATAAAAGTCCTGCACAAGCTGAGATCTTTCACAGGACAGGTAGCATTGGTTGCACCCAACTGGCCGAAGCGCAACTGGTTTCCTCTTCTGCTAGAATTGAATCTCCGGCCCAGATGGATCCCCCGTCCAGAACTGACTCAAGTAGTACAAACTCAGACTGTGTCAGCTTCCCCAAGAATTGTGAGTGCCCTAACTTTATGGACTTCATGAAGTTTGCGGCCCAAAAGGACGCTAATATTGATCCACTAAACATCTTGTTCATAGAATCAGATAAAAGAGAGTCAACGCTCACACAGTATGATTCAGCGGTGAAGAAATTGGCCATCTTCCTAAAAGAATCTGATGCCCAAAACATGACCACAAATCTGGTAATTTCGTTCTTTAGAACTCTATTTGAGAAAGGCCTAGCTGCTAGTACCATTACTACAATCAAATCTGCCTTAAGGAAGATTTTTCAGCTTGGCTTTAGTATTGATTTGTTGGATTCGTACTTCTCTTCAATCCCGTGATTTGTGCCCGCCTGAGACCAGTAGATCGCCCTCATACAGTCTCCTGGTTTTTGAATGACGTACTTAAATTAGCCTCAGACACTGATAATGATTCATGCTCATATATAACCCTTCTCAGGAAAACTTTATTCTTAATAGGCCTGGCTTCAGGCGCCAGAATATCTGAACTCTCGGCTCTCTCTAGACACCCAAATCATGTCGAATTCCTCCCGTCGGGTGATGTAATACTATCCCCGGATCGGAAATTCTTGGCTAAGAATGAGGACCCACAAAACAGGTGGGCTCCATGGAAAATTATTCCTCTTACATAAGACACATCATTGTGTCCTGTCAGCACCCTTAAATCCTACCTGGCCAGGACTTCCAAAAAGTCTTCAGGTCCCCTTTTTATTAGAGAGAAAGGTGGTACGATTTCCCTGAAAGGTATTAGACAACAAATCCTCTATTTTATTAAACAAGCCAACCCGGAGTCAGTTCCGCACGTCCATGACATCCGAGCAGTGGCTACCTCGATTAACTATTTTCACAATATGAATTTCGAGGACCTGAAGAAATATACGGGTTGGATATCTCCGGCAGTATTTAAACGCCACTATCTCAAAAACCTAGAGGACCTTAAATTCTCAACAGTGGCTGCAGGGAGCCATAAAAACTCTTTTCTATTGCCCTTCTGTCAGTCCTTTTCTCCCTTGATTCTCTCTCCTTCCTACCTGCCTCGCTCGTATCCCCTACCAACCCTCCCTTCCCTGGGCCGGGCGCTGGTTTGTTTACCATTCCGTCACTGTACTTGTACATAACTTTGGGACCATCTTTGGTATCACTTACTTGTTTGTACATACTCCTTTGTATATTCATATTGCTTCAGATACCATTCCATTATATTGTTTCTTGTTACTAGTTTTTAAGCCCTAGTTTAAGTCCTAGTTGTAATTAGTCAGATAAGTTGTCCGTTTTTACTATGGCTCATTAAATTTATTCTTTAGTGAACTTCAAGTTTCATTATCCCTTTTATGCATTTTGTCTGGTATCTTTCAAGCTTGTATGGCAAATTCTCTGATACTTTTTCACCGGCAGACACAGGTCGAAGCCAGAAAAGGGATTTTGACGAAGGAAAAATCTATTTCTGGGGGAAGACCTGTGTCGCCCGGTGAACCCGTCCCTCTCTCTCTTTTCCTGATTCCCCACCCTATAGCCAATCAAAGCTTGGGTGTCTATTCCAGGAATGAAGATGCCAGGCGTGGGTAGTAGTAGTAGTAGCGAGCGGAGGGTGGAAGGGGTGGTCTTTGTAACGGCTCTTGCCGTGGGAGGGACTTTGAAAGGAATCCTCTAATTGGCAGAAGTCCTGTGGTAGTGGCCTCCACTCGCCCCTGTGCTTATACCGACGCCCTTGGGTGATCGAGCTGAAGGTAGTAACTTCAGCATTCCATGCTAGCTTTTTTCTCTGGTAAATTTAGGATCTATTTATACTTAAAAAGGTGAGCTACAGGTACTTTCATCGGGTGACGCAATTGTTCCCCCAGAAATAGATTTTTCCTTCGTCAAAATCACATTTATGATACAGAAATGATTTGCTAATTTTAAAATATTAATATTGATCAATACTGTATTAGTAAGTTTAATTAGATTAAATGATATCACATACAACTAATAATTCTCTCTCGTCCTACAGGGAATTTTTTGGTAACTGCTTTTTTGTCACATTTTGAAATGTATGCCTTTTTGTCCATTTTGTTTTTTGGGTGATAAATGATTTACTGCATTTTGTTCAAATATCAAGTATTACTGCTAAAGACAGCAATTATAATATCAATTCATTAAAGAAAATACTAAAGTGAATTAGCAAGATTTTAATTTATAAAATAAAAAAAATTATGTAAGAATGAAAGAAAATGCCTATTACCCAGCATCTTTCTCTTTGAGCTCCACGTAGCAAGCCGAGTTGGCTGGGGTCCAACTGTCAAATTTATCAAGTATCAGGAGGGGGAATGTGTGTTGCCACCCCAGCCCCCCCCCCCCCTCTCTCTCTCTCTCTCTCTCTCTCTCTCTCTCTCTCTCTCTCTCTCTGTCTTTTACCACACGAGATAGTATGTCCTAGTGGTAACTCTCGCCCTCTGTTTGGGCTGGAAATGTATGTATAAGTATATCTTTAAGGACATTACTACATTTTATGGTAAAAGAATAATATACAGTACTATACTCGGTTTTTTTCCATCTGTCCACCCGGCTGTGGTGTTTTGTATGGTAACACTGCGTCCCGGGCTTTAGATAGTTACATTCAGCTTACATTCAACAATTAAAATAATATCCTATTTCGAATATTAACGGTGTAATTCACACAGTAAATTATTAAAACACTTTTTAGTTGCAAATGTACACCCAGATATCCTTTTATTTACCTAAAACTTACACATAGCGTAACTATCTAAAGCCCGGGACGCAGTGTTACCATACAAAAACACCACAGGTGGATGGACAGATGAAAAAAAAAAACAGAGTATAGTTTACAAATAATATTAAGTTTAATGAGATTAAACACTAACAATAACATTCTCTCTCTCTCTCTCTCTCTTATTTACGTATGTTTATTTGTTTTGTAGTATAAATAAATGATTTACCTTAAAACTAATTTTCAAATATTAATAAGATTAATTAAAGATAGCGATTCCCAGTCTTTTTATCCACGTGGAGGAAGATGGGCGGGGAGTAATGACAGTTTGATATACGTATTGGCAGAGGGGAAGGAGCGGAGTTTAGGAGTTATTCTCTCTCTCTCTCTCTCTCTCTCATTATTATTCTCTGTCTCAGAAATAATTCATAATTTCACTCTTGATGGTCAGATATATGATGTTGCCATTCTCTCTCTCTCTTTGATTCTCTGTCAGAAATATTCCATAATTTCACTTGATGTCCAGATAGTTCAGTATATGATGTTCTTCTCTCTCTCTCTCTCTCTCTCTCTCTGTTATTGGCTGTAGGTATGTACGTATATATTTTTAATGGTAAAATGTTTAAGATGACTTTGAAATGATATTAATAATATAACCTCAAAGATTTATACAGTAATAGGTTAGTAATTTTAGGTATATTTGAAGTAGGATGTTATTAAAGGTATACATTTGGTATCTGAACTTTCAAGATAGGCAGTTATAAGCATTTTCAGGGGTGGTTTTAACTATTCGATGGTTTTAACTATTCACGGGGGTGTCTGGTACACATCCCCCGCAAATACGGGGGAACACTGTATATGTACTACTGTACATATGTAGCCTACTAGCCTATGGATTACAGCTAGAAGCCTACATACGCATGGTGGGCCTCTTTTTTTTTTTTTTCTTCTTTTTACAAGGAAAGAGATGGAGAGAGGAAAGAGAACTATCAAAATTATGTAAATCATATGGGTACTCACCAACGATCTATGTTGATAAAAGATGGCAACAATTTTACAGTGCAATCATCTATGAATAATAAAGATAAAGCTACCAGCAGTATGCAGCGAAACATCTCTTCCCTTCTTCACAACACGTTAATATATTACACGTAAAAACCTTCATCTGACCTTTAGGCATCTTTCCCATAAGAGTAAAAGAATCAGGGCTTTTGGATGCCACATAATTAACTCATTAATATGGGGACAATTTAAAGAACGCGGCGAACACCACACTTCAAAACAACAACAAACAAAACTTGGACAAACGTGGGGAAGCCAGTATTGCCAAATGGGAATGGCAATTTCTTGCTAGATTTTGCTCCATAAATGGCTAAAAAAATCACATCATACACAACAATGCCACCCAGCCAATTTCAACTGATTGCTCTCCTTTTTGATTCAAACATGTTTCTAACATACATAGTGTACTTGTACATTACGTTGCATAATTCCTAATCATTTCAAAACCTATTCTGTTTAATTCCTGAAAATGGTTTTGGAAGATTTTGTTCTTTTTCTTACATGATATATCAAACATAGAATAAAAGAAATATTCAACTTGACAGTACAAAGATTTGATGTCAAAATAAGTATGCTAGATGTATATGAAAAAAAGTGCAAGTTTTCCTGCCAGATGCTAGACTGAAAATTTTCTTGCTAATTACCTCAAGAAAATGAACACTAGCATTAAAAAGGGATTTTGACAAAGGAAAAATCTATTTCTGGGGGAAGACCTGTGTCGCCCAGTGAAATGTCCCTATAGCACTCATTTCTAGGTATAAATAAATGCTAAATATAGCAGAGAACAAAGTCATATAGAATGTCAAGAGTTACTACCTCCAGCTCGCTCACCCTCATAGGGTGTCGGTATAGTACAAGGGCGAGTGGAAACCACTATCACAGATTCTTTGCCAATTAGATGTCTCCTCTCTCAAAATTCCCCTCTAGAGAGGTGCCGTTACAACGTCTACCTTCCGCTCGCTACTACTACCTCTGTCAGAACCCTCATTCCTGAAATACGCACCCAAGCTTGGGCCAGCTAAAGTTGGGGAAAAGGAGAAAGAGAGGGATGGGTTCACTGGGCGACACAGGTTTTCCCCCAGAAATAGATTTTTCCTTTATCAAAATACCTTTTCTGGGCTCAAACTGTGTCGGCCAGTGAAATAGTAACAGAGAATTGGCCATACAAGCTTGGAAATAAAATGTGAACAAAAATTTATATAAAGGAAAATAAAAATTCCTTAAAATTATTATTTTAATAACCAAGGTAAGGGTAACAAATTACAAATGGTAAAAAGCACTTAATATGACCAAATCCATACTATCACTAGGAAAATGCAACAGGTAATGAATGGAAACAAACATATAATGAACTATGTACATGTACAGGAGTGGGTTGATGAGCAATCCAGTCCGGAACAAAAGGCAGAAAGGCAGGGATTACAAGTGGGGCAGGTAGGTGAGAATGAGTACCAAAAGATAATTAAAAGCAAAATAATAAATTACAGATTCCGAATTACATAACTAGGCCGTGTCAGGGGAGACAATGTTCCCTGCAGCCACTGACGAATATTTAAGGGCCTCTAGAGTTTTCAGATAGTGGCATTTAAATACTGTCGGGAATTTCCAACCCGTATATTTTTTAAGATCCTCGAAGTTCACATGATGAAAATAATTAACTGAGGTAGCCACTGCCCGGATATCATGGACATGAGGGACTGAATCCGGATTGGCTTGTTTAATAAAATAAAGAATTTGTTGTCTGATGGCCTTCAAGGAAATGGTTCCACCCTTCTCTCTAATAAAAAGAGGACCTGAAGACTTTTTAGAAGTTCTGCCCAGATAACATTTTAATGTAATAATAGGACATAGTGATGGGTCCTGTGGAAGAGGGACAATCTTCCATGGAGACCACCTGTTTTGTGGGTCTTCATTCTTTGCTAAGAATTTCTGATCTGGAGAGAGCAGAACTTCTTCTGACGGGAGGAAATCAATATGATTTGGTTCTCTAGAGAGAGCTGACAGTTCAGATATTCTGGCGCCTGAGGCCAGACTCATTAAAAATAATGAATGTTTTCCTGAGAAAGGGTTATATATGAGCATGATTCGTTATCAGTATCTAAAGCCAACCTGAGTACGTCATTTAAAAACCAGGAGACTGTGTGAGGGCGGTCTACCGGTCTCAGACGAGCACATGCTCTAGGGATAGACAAGAAGTACGAATCTGTTAAATCAATATTAAAGCCAAACTGAAATAGTATCTTCCTCAAGGCAGATTTAGTCGTAGTAATGGTACTAGCAGCTAGGCCTTTTTCGAACAGTTCTAAAATATGAAATTGTCAGATTCGTAGTCATCTTTTGGACATCTGATTCTTTTAGAAAGATGGCTAACTTCCTTACTGCTGAATCATACTGCCTGAGTGTTGATTCTCTTTTGTCTGACTCCACGAACAGGGTGTTTAGTGGGTCAATACTAGCATCCTTCTGTGCCACAAACTTCATGAAGTCCATAAAGTTAGGGCATTCAGAATTCTTGAGGAAGCTGACACAGTCCGAGTTTGTACTATTTGAGTCAGTTTTGGGTTGGGAATCCGTCTGGGACGGAGTTTCAAACTCTAGTAGAAGAGGAAACTAATTGCTCTTCGGCCAGTTGGGTGCTACCAATGCTATCTGTCCTCTGAAAGATCTGAGTTTGTGTAGAACTTTCAGCAAGAGGTTTATTGGCAGAAATAGGTAAATCTTCTGCCAATTGTTCCAGTCTATGGACATCTCATCTGTGGCGTGAGCCAGAGGATCCAGATTGGGAGCCACATAACACGGAAGTTTGTGATTGGACTCCGTGGCGAACAGGTCTACCTGAAGGCCCAGGATTTGTTGGCAAATCCAATTGAGTGATTTTGTGTCCAAGGACCACTCCGACTCCAGCAGAGTTGTCCTGGACAGTGAGTCAGCGATGACATTCCGTACTCCTGCCAGGCGAGTGGCTGACAGGTGCCAATGATGTTTCATTGCCAACGAAAAGATTGCAATCATCACATGATTTATTTGGCTCGACTTGGAGCCACCTCTGTTTATGCAATAAACTATCACTGCGCTGTCTGAGACTAGTCTGATATAAATGTTCCTGGCCGGAGCTAGTCGTTTCAGGGTCAGAAAATGGCCATTGCCTCTAGTATGTTGATGTGGAACTGGCGGAATGTTGCCAACCATGTTCCTTGAACCTTCTTGTACTGAGAGTAGGGCCCCCATCCGCTCAGAGAGGCGTCCGTGTGGACTATCAGAGAAGGCGGGGGAAATTGTAGTGGCACTGATTTGGAAAGACTCCGGACTTCCGTCCATGGGCGGAGTCTTTTCCTTAGTATTGGCGGAATCAAGGAGATTTTGTCTCTGAACTTGTTGTTGGCTCTTTTCTGCCATACCCGATTGATATCCTTCAGTCTGGCTTTCAACAGAACATCTGTTATTGAAGCAAACTGAAGCCCGTTTGTTCTTGAGGAATTGTCTCGTAGCTTTCGCTATCTCTCTGCACTTCTTTGGTGGAAGAGATAGTTTGTGTGTGGTTAGGTCCCATTGAATTCCCAAACACTGAAAGCGAGACGCCGGAATGAGACGGGACTTTTCCTTGTTTATCTGGAAACCCAGTAGTCTAGGAATTTTATTACTTTGGCTGTTGCCTTGCCACATTCGTCGTCGTTGGTTGCCCAAATGAGCCAGTCGTCTAGGTAAGCCACTAACATCACCCCCTGAGCTCTTAGTTCCTGCACTACTGTCTCTCCTAGTTTGGTGAATATTCTGGGCGCTATGTTGAGCCCGAATGGCATGACTCTGAACGAGTAAGCTTGTTTTCCTAGTTTGAAGCCTAGGTATGGAGAGAAGTTTCTTGCTATCGGTACACGATAGTAAGCGTCTGTAAGATCGATAGAGGTGGTGACGACCCCACGGGGAAGTAAGGTCCGCACCTGCGAGACGGTTAGTATGCGGAACTTGTCGCATTGAATGTATGAGTTGAGACGGGAAAAGTCCAGCATCACTCTTCGTTTGTCCGAGTCCTTGAAATTTCAGGTGACTGACTTTCTTTATTGCCTTCTTTTGAAGAAGGTCTTTAGCATAGTCTAGAAGGTCTGTCGTTGGAATCTGATGGAAACTGACTAGTGGAGGAGGCACTTTTTTCCATCTCCACCCCAGACCTTTCGATACAATACCTCTGGGCACGTACTGAAGGTCCAATGGTCCTGGGAGAGGTACAGTCTCCCGCCTACCTGCAGAGACTCATTGACTGGTTGAGGTCTTACTTCCTCTGCCTCCTCTGAAGCCTCTGCCTCTTGAGAGAACTCTAGAGCCAACTCTCTGCCGGTAAGCACCTCTTGCTCTGCTATCAAAATCAAATAAATAATCAATCAAATAATAAAATCCAAAATAAAAAGAAACAAATAAAGAGAGGAACAAAGAATATCAGGTGAAAGAAAAAACCAAGCCATCACCGCGATATGGTGAGTCAGCAAAATATTTCCAACCATCAGTTCCAAGATACAACTCGAGAGATAAGAACTGTATTTATGATGCAAGAGGATATTGCAGATACGGAGAAAATTGCAGATTATGATGAAGGAAGATCAAATATTATGGAAAAGTTGGATTTTTTAATGTCAGAATTTCTGGAAATGAAGAAAAGAACAACATACCAGAACAGGAAAGAGACATGGGAAAATCCTAATTATTACCCATATTAAATGAAGGAGAAAACATGCAAATCATCATAGTGATGAATGTGTAGGGTTTAGTTGCGAGTAACTCAAAAAGAAAAATAGAGTACTTAGAAGAACTAACCCAAATTGAAAAGAAAATAGATATAATGAATATAAGCGAAACCTGGTATTCCAAAGAGACTGGGAATGATGATCAAATAAAAGGGTTCCAAACTTATAGATCAGATAGAAAAAATAGGAATCAAGGGGGAACCGCAATATATGGGAAAGACAAAAAACAAGGAAAAATATATGAGAAATATAGTAACTCAGAATGTGAACTAATAGCGGTAGAATTTGAATAATAATATAAAAATTGGATGATATATGTAGAAATCACAAGGACTGGACTATTCTCCTATCTGGAGACTTTAACTTTCCTTTCGTGACTGGAAAGAACGAATAGGAGATTTTGGTTGTATTTATACATATAAAAAAGAGAGTAATAGTAGTGCAGAAGATAAGAAGCAATTCGAAAAGCTATTAGATATGCTATAGAATACAACATTCAACAAATAAATCACCTGCCAACAAGAAAGGAAAATACTTTAGACCTAGTATTTGTAAACGAGGTGAATTATGTTAAAGAAATAATAGTTTATAATGCGAGTATTTCAGACCATAATGTCATAGAATTAACAGTCCACTCCAAAGCAAGTGAAAACAGAGATAAGCAAGAAATGAAAAAGTTGGAAGGATATGGAAAATACAACTTCTACAGTAAAAATATAAAATGGTCAGAAATAAATGAAGAATTAAACAAAGATTGGGATAACATTTTCATAAGTGATGACATAAGGGTAAATACAGAGATATTATATAAAATATTAGAGAAAATAGTGGATAAATATATACCGAAGAAGAAAAGTAAACATCAGTCATGCATACCAAGAGACAGAAGGATCTTGTTCCAGAAAATTAGAAAGTGGAAAAAAGGTCTTGCAAAAGAAAAAAATGCATGGAAAGTGATTGAACTAAAAAGTAAGATAGAAAATGCAGAACAAAAGATTATAGAATCAAAAGAAAATGAAAAACAGGACTTGGAAGAAAAAACCCTAGTAAATATCAAGCAAAACCCCAAACTATTATACTCGTACGCAAAAAAGATGAATAAAAGAAGAATAGAAATAGGGCCTCTAAGAATTGAAGGGAGATTAACGAATGAAAAAAAGGAAATATGCAACATATTGGCAGAACGATATAAGAGAGAATTCACCCCTAGAATTGATAATGAAGATAATGATATGAAATTAAAAATGGAGCTGATGCTGGGCCTGATGGTGTCCCTGCTATTTTGTTAAAGAAAGTAGTTTATTCTATCACAAAGCCACTTGCAATATTATTAAGACAAAGTGTAGATACAGGCAAGTTTTATGATGAGCACAAATTAGCATATATTACCCCTACTTTCAAAAGTGGATCAAGAATAGAGACAAGTAATTATAGGCCTGTGAGTCTAACATCACATATTATGAAAGTGTATGAAAGGGTAATGAAGAAAAATATGAAACATTTAATAAAAAAATAATTTGTTTAATATAGCACAACATGTTTTTGTACCCGGAAAAAGTACACAAACCCAACTGTTAGTCCACCGGTGAAAACACATTACAAAAATAAATGATGCAAAGCAGAAACTGAAACAGATGTGGTTTACCTAGACTTTGTGCAAAAGCTTTTGACAAGGTAGACCATAATATATTAGCAAAGAAAATTAGAAAACATAATATAGTGGATAAAGTAGGAAGATGGTTAAAAGAATTTTTACACAACAGAAAACAGATAGTTATTGGAAATGATGAGAAATCGGATGAAGCTAAGGTAATATCCGGTATGCCACAAGATACGGTGTTAGCTGCATTACTGTTTGTTATTATGATTGCAGACATAGACAGTAATGTTAAGGACTGGTTATGAGTAGTTTCATCGATGACACAAGAATAAGTAGAGAAATTACTTGTGATGAAGATAGGAATGCGCTACAAAGAGACCTTAACAAAGTGTATGATTGGGCAGAGGTAAATAGGATGGTATTTAACTCTGATAAATTTGAATCAATAAGTTATGGAGACAGAGAAGGAAAGCTATATGCATATAGGGGACCTAATAATGAGACAATCACAAATAAGGAAGCAGTTAAAAGACCTTGGTGTGATGGTGAATAGGAACATGTTATGCAATGATCAACTAGCAATTCTATTGGCAAAATATAAATAAAAAATGGGAATGTTGTTACGGCACTTCAAAACAAGAAAAGCTAAACACATGATTATGCTTTATAAAACATATGTTCGTAGTCCACTTGAATATTGCAATATGATATGGTACCCACACTATCAAAAGGATATTGCACAAATAGAGAGTGTACAAAGGTCCTTTACAGCTAGAATAGAAGAAGTTAAGGACCTTGACTACTGGGAAAGACTACAATCCTTAAAATTATATAGTCTAGAAAGGAGAAGAGAACGCTACATGATAATTCAGGCATGGAAACAGATAGAAGGAATAGCCGAAAACATCATGGAGCTAAAAATATCTGAAAGAGCAAGCAGAGGTAGATTAATAGTGCCCAAAACTATACCAGGAAAAATAAGGAAAGCACACAGAACATTAATCCACTACGCACCAGCATCGATCATGCCGCGTCTATTCAGTGCGTTGCCAGCTCATCTGAGGAATATATCAGGAGAGAGCATAGATGTGTTTAAGAATAAGCCCGACAAATATCTAAGCTGCATCCCAGACCATCCAAGATTGGAAGATGCAAAATATACCGGAAGATGTGCTAGCAACTCTCTGAGGTGCCTCACACTGAGGGACCTGGGGCAACCCGAACAAGATGTAAGGTAAGGTCTGTAAGGTTACCCCTCATGTGCTTATTATAGCCTCGAAACGCCCCCTGTGTTTCAAAGGAGGCGTTGAAGGCTGGGGAAGTCACATGGGCAGCCGAACTCGAGGGCTGTTGAGTCGTTTGACTCTGCAGCAGAACAAACTGCTGTTGTGGTTGTGCCTTAGATGTCGAAGGCTTATTTATTTGGGAGACAGGAGCTGCCTGTACCACTGATTGAGGCCTAGAGGTCTGGAAAGGCTGATACTTCCTAGGCCTCTTCCTACTTTTGGTTTGTGGTCCGGGGGTCTCAAACTTCCTTTTGAAGGGAAGTCCCCAACGGACACGAAGGTTCTGGTTAGCCCTAGCCGCCTCGCTGAGGACACTGTTAACCACGTCCTCTGGAAAGAGGTTGGCCCCCCAGATCGATGCCTTTATGAGCTTGTTAGGCTCATGCCTGATGGAGACATTAGCAAAGACATGCTTCCTGCAGGCTTGTCTAGCCACTATGCAATCATACAGGTCCGACTGATAAGCCTGCAGCAGCGACTTCGTCAGGACACGGAATAGAGGCTCCTCTGCAAAGACAGAAGCTGTCAACTCTGCAGTGGTGACTGAGTTAATTGACCTGCTCAGCCTACATCTTGCTTCGTATTCCGCCTTTATCATGGTATCCGGAATTCTAGGCAAACATTCAAAGAGTTGTGTGGAGGCACACTCCGGGTCGAGTTTGCCCACTGTGAACGTTGCCGGAGCGCCAACCCAACACTCCAGATCTCCGGGAAAGAGCAAAGAGGTAGCCTCCGTCTCTTCTAGCTGAGGCATGGGTTTATCCTCCATTCCGGCTTGCAGTGTCAATTCTGCAATCTTTGATGTGCAAGATGTCGGGACATTATCCAGCGCTACGAGCATGGTATAGCAACCTTTGTGAGGCGTCAACTTGATGTTGACGCACTCCCATTCCGTAAGGGTGCGGACCCATGCCGACTGAGCCTGATCTCTAGGGTAGATCACTGTCTCTTTCGGGACCTTGTCTACCCTGACCAATGCTTCCTCAGCTAGCCTAGCGTAGCCCGGGAAGGGGAATTGTAGGCCCGGTGGGAAGAACTCATAGTCTTCCATGGGTCGGGTTCCGCAACCCTCAATTGTAAGCCTGCCCTCTGAAAATGGAGCATGTAGAGCCAACCGCCATGGGTTGCTATTCTCAAATGGCGGGAGCATGGATGCGTCTGGCACCGCAAAGGACTGCGGTGTGCTTCCGGACTGGATAAATCCGGCCACCAATTCCTCCTGGGTTTGCAACCTTTGGGCCAGAGACAGGATGGACTGTCCGGATGTCTCTAGACCCGAGGCGAGTTGAGTGGACATCGATTGAAGTCTCGAGTCCACTACTTCGCTCATATTCTGCATGAGAAGAGTGACGAAAGCCTCCTGGTCGAAGTCGGACTCCGTCAGTCTGGCTTTAGAAGTCTTAGCTCTCGACCTCTTGGGTGGGGGAGTAGCTTTGGAAAGATACATGAGTATCGTCAAATAATGCCGCCGGAGTTATTTCCGGCGGTATGTGTACACTTAAACTAGTTACTTAACTAGCTAAAGGTAATATCAACTATAATCTTCAACTTACTTATTATTAATAAAGCTCTGGATGTCTCTGCCTGCTGCGGAATTCATACTTTGGGTATCGCCAAAGCTGTAATCGGCGGAGTGGGCCTGATACGAGCAGAACAGGGAAACATGGCAAAACCCAAGCCTGAGTCTGATCGCACCGGAGTAGAGTAGCAATTCCCAACCAATTGGAAGCCCAGTTCCACCCCCACCGGAGTGGGCAGCAGCGATAACATAGAAGACGGAAAACAGAGTGGCGGTAACAACGGTACGTAGAACTCTGGTGTATACATTCTGGCGCATGTGATAATAGACCACACTTCGCCACAATAAACACAGGCCCAGAGACATACCAACAGAAGCTACATAATAAATTTTCTTAATATTAAGCTCTGAATGTCTCTGCCTACTCCGGAATCCATTATCTCGTTATCACAATAGCTATAACCGGCAGGGTTGGCCTGATACAACCAGAACAGGGAAAATAGGTAAAACCTAAGCCTGAGTCTGATCGCACCGGAGAAGAGTAGCAGTTCCAAGTCAATTAGAAACGCATCTCTAAGCCTAGTTCCACCCCCACTGGAGTGGGGAAGCAGCGATAACACTAGAGAAGTACGGAAAACAGGGCGGCGGAACAGTGGTACATAAACTCCGGCGTATAGCCTCCTGGCGGGTGTGATGGTAGACCACACCTTGCAGAAAAAAAACACAGGCATGGAGACATACCAACAGAGATTACATAATCTACTAATCCCCCAATCTCCTCCGACTAATCCCCAGGACCGTGCTCTACACTCTAGCTGTTTTGTTTTCATCGGTAGGATTACTTGGGCAGCGAGCTAACAAAGCAGCGCTGGAACGAGTCCAGGACGAGGGGGGGGTGTCTGGAGGAGAGTGGACAAGTCGTGATCTCCTGGCCACAGCACCGCTATCAGTGATACCCTTTCTCGAGAGGCCGTTAACTAGCCTACTACTAAAGGGGACAGAAGATGGTAGGCCAATTGACACCCTAAAGGAGGCAATGGCCCAGGCTACACTCAACAAAATTTAATTAATAAAATAACTGATGAGGAATTATTGGAAGTACTGACGAAAAAAAGGGGGGAGGAGAAACCACACCCAGCTAAGATCCCAGCCAGCCTAACCCTCGAATCGGTACAGATGATAACAAAAAAGGAAAGGCCCTATAATAGGCTCATAACGTAAGGATCAACCGTAATAAACAAGGCTCTCCAGTATTAGTTGGGAGCGAGACAGGCCCTATAATAGGCCTAATAACGTAAGGATCAAACCATAATAAACAAGGCTCTCAGTATTCTCAGGAGCGAGATCGATAAAATATACGAAAACAGTAGCCTATACAGTGAAAGTGCTAAACGGTGAATAAAATTACACAGTGAAATAAAATTCTGATAAAATAGCACACGCTGCCAACCATGCATCCAAAATGGCAAACTCGTGAAAGCGTCATGCCCGGCTCCCATGAACAAGTCTTAAAATAAAGGCAAAATATGGATGCATCGTTGCCCCAACGTGTTCAAAAAACAATAAATGGAATACTCAACTTAGATGAAGAAGCTTCTCGGTCAAGGGAAGACATGATGCTTCGCAAAAACACTTCCTGGAAACAGCGAAAACAGCGCGTGCAGACACGAAGAGTGCTAATTCAGGAATGATGGTTCTGGCAGAGGTAGTAGTAGCGAGCGGAAGGTAGACGTGTAACGGCAAATCTCCTAGAGGGGGATTTTGAGAGAGGAGACATCTAATTGGCAAAGAATCTGTGATAGTGGTTTCCACTCGCCCCTGTGCTATATCGACACCCTATGTGAGCGAGCTGGAGGTAGTAACTCTGGCATTCTATATGGCTTTTTTCTCTGGTATATTTAGCATTTATTTATACCTAGAAATGAGTGCTACAGGGACATTTCACTGGCCGACACAGATCGAACCCAGAAAAGGCGAAATTGGTAACACTGGACTGAACAGGTCCGCGCATCGTACTACTGTGCAACCGTACGACTTTTTCATTTTTTTTTGTGTTTTGTAAGATTATTTTTAAATTATATTTACAGTACAAAAAGTGTTTTATTATGGGTTTACTAGAGTATATAAAATATGGGGTAGCTTGTGGACAGTGTAACTACTTACTTATTACTTTGTGTGGGTGATAGTGATTGTATGTTTTGGTGACGTCACGGCAGTCGTCTTTCGCATTTTTTTTTATGTTAATATGCATTTTGTGAATGAATACAAACTCCTAACAAATGCAATGTATGTATGATCATTCTAAACTATTATTCACTAACAAAATAACAATGATATTTGTATTGAAAATTAATGTTACATTATATTCCAAACATTATTACTAGTACTATCAAAATTTCGAAAGATAATCTTGCTGTGAACGCTACCATAATTTTATTTTCATATACGTACGTCCATTTTGTCAGCTGGCTGGCCTCACATAGATAAAAGTTGATTTCACTGATATGGAATTACTCCATGAATAGCCGTTTTTTTTGTATTGGAGAAATAATGAACGATATAAAAAAAAATTAAAAAATTAAGTTTTTTTTTTTTATTTTCGAATATAATTAAAATAAAAAGATAAAAACGAAAAAATAATTAAATAAAGGTAAAAATCGCTTTTATGCATTCCGTTTACGCTTCGTCGCCAATAGCAAACAGCAATACTTATGATAATCTATGACAAATATCGTTTGTATGACTTCATTGTTCGGAGAAGTTATATACGTACACTACCAAAATAATAATGAAGTTCGAATTAATTTTAGCCTTAATGTTATTACTACCGTAATTACACTACTACTATTAAAATTTCTAAAAGGTTATCGAACAATAAATGTCGCTTTGAACACAACCATATACATACTCCATTTTCATAACTTTATATGTTTACATTTTGTGGCTGGCCACTCTGATGATAAGTTGAGTGCAGTGATGTGGTATTATTCTTTGAATAGGCTATTTATTATGAAGATATGCTATAATATATAAGGTAGAAATAGTTTATTACCTTTATTGTCAATTAATATCATAATGTGAAACTGTTTGCGTATGTTGGTGGTTATCGCACTGCAACTAGGCTTAGCCTACCAATGAACATCGTACATAAACCTTGAATAGGCTATTTATTACGAAGATAGGACAATAATATATAAGGTGAGAATGGTTTTATGACTTTTATTGTCAGTTAACCCTCTTACGCCGATTGGACGTATTAAACGTCGAGTCAAAATGTCTCCCGTATGCCGATTGGACGTATCATAGTCGGCTCCAAAAAGTTTTTTTAAAAATTCGCGGAAAAAATACTTATAGGCTACCAGCCAAAAACTTTTGTATCACGCGCCTTGGGGGATGCTGGGAGTTCACGGATCAAGGCGTTGTTTTGTTTACAATCGCTACGCAGGCGCGCAAGCGCGAATTTCTTTCTTATCGCACTAAAAAGTATCAGTGACACATCTCGGAAATTATTTCGTCACTTTGACATAATATTGCACCATTTTAAATTATCCTTTACATCGAAGTGGGGTTATATATGAAGAAAATGTGCGCAATTTCATGCACACCTACAAACTAAAACATACCTCATGATTGTAGCTTTTATCCATTTTGAAATAATTTTCAATATAAATAACGATAAGTGCAAAAATTTCAACCTTCGGTCAACTTTGACTCTACAGAAATGGTCGAGAAACGCAATTGTAGCTAAAATTCTTATATTATAGTAATATTCAATCATTTGCCTTCATTTTGCAACAAATTGGACGTCTCTAGCACAATATTTCGATTTATGGTGAATTTATGAAAAAACTTTTTCCTTACGTTCGTGCGATAACTCTTCCGATAAATTTTTTCGTGCGATTGTCCTAATGTTTGCACCCTTTTAAATTTGCCGTTACATAAAGTTTTATATATGGAAATGTGCGCAATTTCATGCACAATACAACAAAAGACAACCCATGGTTGTAGCTTTTATCAGTTTTGAAATATTTTCATATAAATAACGTTGTGCAAAAATTTCAACTTTCGGTCAGCTTTGACTCTACCGAAATGGTCGAAAAACGCAATTGTAAGCAAAATAAAACTCTTATATTCTAGTAATATTCAATCATTTACCTTCATTTTGCAACGACTTGGAAGTCTCTAGCACAATATTTTGATTTATGGTGAATTTATGAAAAAAAAAAAAATTACGTTCGCGCGGTAACTCTTCCGAAAAAATCAGAATTTTTTTGTGCGATTGTCGAAATGTTTGCACCATTTAAAATTAGCTGTTTCATAAAGTTTTATATATGAAAATGTGCGCAATTTCATGTAGAATACAACTAAAAAATGATTGAAGGTTTGTAGCTTTCTTCTCTTTTTTTCGAAATATTTGCATATAAATCACGATAAATAGCAAAAAAACCACGTTCGGTCAAATTTGACTCTACCGAAATAGTTGAAAAACGCAATTGTAAGCTAAAACTCTTACGGCTAGTAATATTCCGTCATGTTTCTTCATTTTGAAACAAATTTGAAGTCTCTAAAACAATATTGTGATTTATGGTGAATTTTTGAAAAATATATTTACCTTCACTCCGCGCGCCGATTCGCGGCCGCAAGTCTCCGAAATACGTACATGGCATTATCCTAATATTTGCTCCTTTTCATATTAGCCTTTTATAGAGTTTCATATATCAAAATGTGCGCAAATTCATGAAGAATACAATAAAAAATAATTGAAGGTTGTAGCTTTTTTCATCTTCGAAATATGTGCATATGAAAAAATATATATATTAAAATTCGACATTCGGTCAAATTTAACTCGTCCGAAATGGTCGAAATCTGCAATTCTAATCTAAAACTCTTACAGTATCGTAATATTCAATCATTTGTCTTAATTTTGAAACAATTGGAAGTCTCTAGAACATTATTTAGAATTACTGGTGAATTTTGAAAAAAAATATTTTTTTGCGTCCGCGCGTTACGAATTCGTACATCATTTTGTGATAATATTTTTCCGGTGTTACTTTTATTGTTTTACAATGTATTATATATCAAAATGATCGCAATTTAGTGTACAATACAACGCAAAAAAAAGTAACTGGTTAGCTTTGACCGTTTTCTGCACAGCGTGATTTGAATACAATTATGTATGAATTTTTTTTTTTCGCTACCATATATCGCATTATTTACATATGATAATGATATTATTTTTCATTTCTGATGGTTGCATTCTAAACTTCAGGCAATGACAAAAAAAGGAGCCAAAAATGAACTCTTAATCTTCAAAAATACGCGCGCTGTAATTTTTTGAAAAAATTATTTTTTCCACTTCCGCGCTCACTCCAAACCAGGCCCGGCATACGGGAGACGTTTTGATTTTTAGGGCTCCGGCTTAAGAGGGTTAATATCATAATATGAGTCTTTTAATGTACGTATGTTGGTGGTTATCGGACCGCGGCCGAGGCTTAGCATACCGAAAAACATTGTATACGCAACATGACAAACCCGCGATGCAGCGATTCATACCAGTGATATAGCATGAGAACCGGTCCAAGAAAAAACCCGTGATTAACTGAATCCATGATTACTGATCTGCGATTAAGCGATGCCCCACTGTAGATGCCGTAGTTTTCAATACACAATGTCGGTCATGACCAAATTACAAGCATTTCTGAGAACAGCCTATGGAACAAAGGAACATGGAGATATAGTGAGAGACCTAAGAGGTCTTTACAAGATTAGGAAAGGTAATAAAAACCTGATTGAGTATAGCTTTTTGACTCAGCGGGAGAATGGGTACAGAAATTGAAAAATTCCACATGGGTACGTGGTGATAAAATCTCACTTAACAATTTACAGAAAATAATACATTTTTCCATGCTTCTACACGACATCCTGGACGCCATTGTAGATAGCTTTGATGAAAAGATTGAACCCACATCAGATGAGGAACTGATTTATTCCCAAATTCAGAAACACATGTCCAAATGTCCCATAGTGGATATTGCATTTTTTAATGGGACCAGTCTAAGAAATACAATACAAAGAGAGTCTGATTTTCCTTCTCCCCATTTGTGTAAAAAAGTGGAATATGAAACTGATAAAAAAAAAAAACAGGAATTTGTGGATATTCCTCACAGAAAAATACCATGAATAGGCGAATTTTCCGCAAATAACGGGGGTTTATGTTCCAGAGAGAAATCAGCGAATAAGGGGGGTTCACTGTACTTTGAGAATGTCATATACAGATGAATATCACACTGAAGAAAACTCACAAAAAATGTGTTGGGTAATAATATAAATATTTTTGAATTTCAACATTTATTTTTATATTTATAAAGTTATTTCAATTTAGTTTTACAGAGAATGTACAGGACTGTTTTATATCAATGAACAGAGCCTGCAGGGGAGTTAAAATGATCATGAACGTGATCTCGTAGAGCCTTGCAATCCATGGTTCCTCTCTGACGGCCTGTGGGAGTTAGGTTCTGTAATAAAGTTTTGTCACACCTCCAGTGACCAAGTAGGGCCTCAGGTTTCATAAAATCTTCTGTATCTCCCTCATTTGTGGCATTAGGATTTCTTGTTAAAATTAAGTTGTAGTACAACACACAAACAGGCAACACCACTGACTCAACACGGTCATGGCAAAGATGTCTGTGGGTGTGAAACAATCTGAATCTGTGGGAGACAAATGAAAAATATTTATTCATTTATTAGATGGTAAACAAAAGGTATTCCATGTTAAACACACATAATTTCTGTACAAAAGAAAGGGGATACAAAAGGTGTTTCATATTAATACACTTTTAAACAAGCATACCAGATAAAGACAGCATAATATTAGAGATCAATATTTACCTGTTTGCTAGAATGCCAAAGGCATTCTCCACTGTATGTCTTGCCCTGCTCAGTCAGTAATTATAGATGCGCTCATGTGCTGTCAGATTTCGTGCAAGGTATGGTTTCATCATTTAATTCTTCAGAGTGAAGGCATCATCTCTAACATGGCCAGTGCTAATTCAGGGTCATGTAATT
Source organism: Macrobrachium nipponense (assembly GCF_015104395.2). Taxonomy (NCBI): domain Eukaryota; kingdom Metazoa; phylum Arthropoda; class Malacostraca; order Decapoda; family Palaemonidae; genus Macrobrachium; species Macrobrachium nipponense. The sequence continues at coordinate 73,686,835 of NC_087204.1, forward strand.
TGTCAATTATCACCTTCAGAAATTCCTGGTTTGCCACTTGTGCTTCTATCTGCGCCTGGAACAGGAATGAGTGCCGAATGCTCACCACCCACTTTATATAAATAAGCCACATGTTTACAACAGTTGCATATGGCTGAATGTGTCTTAAGTATGTCATAACTGCCTTCACAGCAATCGCCGTCCATAACAAACTGTTGAAAGTGGGTGTGGTACAGATCATCAGCGACATACATGTACGACTACGTGTGTTGGCAATTTCATCTCGGCATACATAATGCTGTTGTAATTGTACACTGCGTTCGTCGTACTGGTGTCGTAATCAGCTGATTTTTATTTATTTTTTTTTTAGACAATGGCCCACGACTGATGCCAAAACAAGCCATTACACCAGTTGTGGTCTTGAATCTCCGATGTGTGATTCAATCTTTAGCCTAGCCATTATTTTATATCTTCAATAATTCTGCTAAAGTTTGATATGATTTTCTATGATATAAATTCTATTATATTATGAATTACATTAGTAACAAAACCACACATTAACCCAATCCCATACCTATGTATGTATAGGCATATTACTTTTGGCACTTGGCCTTCCTTCAGTGATAAAAACCAATTGTAAGGAGGTAATATCTGTAAAATTATTTTCCTAAAAAAGTAAATAATATAAGCTGATAAATACAGTAAACCTTATCCACAATGTAATGTATACATCATAAGGTTAAAATACAGAAGTACTTACTTGTAAAGAATAAGCATACTTACACATTTTTAACCAGTGATGCATTGGCATATTCCAATATATAACAACTTCAACAAGGGAACGAGGTATTTCAATAAATGCTGGCTTTGCTACTGCTCCAACTTCTAACCCAGCAAGTAAAGCTAATGCCTCACTGAAGTATGACACAAAGTAGTGACTTGACCGAAATGAGAGTGCTTTTCTATAAGCCATCATCCACCTGGAAAATTAATTAGTATATTAGTTCTGTTGTCTTGCCCTAATGATCTTATCCATTTATTTGTACTACCACACACATGAAAAGATTCAAAATGTACAACCAAAACTGTCATATTATTTTGTTACTCTTTGGTATTAATTCACTTTTGCTACTCAGAGATTCAAATTTAATCATTTATGAATTTGCTGTAACACTAATTATAACAATGTACTATGTAATATGGAAACCATACCAAAATATGTATATCACACCCACAACCAGTATTTCTGAAAGTACTAAGACATAAACCAATCCCATAATTTTTTGTGCTTGTTATTACAGCATTCCATAGGTTTGATGTGTTAATCTCCTTTCATTCCTGAATATCCACTTCATGTGCAGATTAATGTACTTCACACTTGTCTCAAATCATTAATTTCCAAATGCTGAATCTACTTCAGTATCAAATACTACTTACTTCAAGTGTTATAATTTATATTCTTCATCCTATTTACTAAAAATGTATATTTCTTTGTAAGTCTTTGAAGTACTTCTATTGTTTCATTTCTTGTTAGAACTCAATCAAAGGTAATATTGTACACCTGATCCTGTACTTATCTCTTCTCTAGGTTCTTTGTCCCAAAATGGTTTTGTTGGCTTTCTTTCTACATGTGTTCTTTTAATCACTGATTCAGTATGTTTAAAGTCTTTCTTCTTCAAAAACAGTATTGCAACATTTGCCAAGTCATATTATTCCACATTTATTGTAAGATAATTTGATATTTTACTATGAAGGCTAGCAATTCTCTCCCAACATTTATATTACATAATTTATATAACTGTACTGAATAACTTTCACAATGCAGTACAGTTTATCATTTCACATAGGGTAAAGCTAGACTATGCTTCCTGAATCCTACCCCAAACCTTGTGCATATTATTTTCTTAAGATCTTGGCATCAACTGGTATTAGGTTGTCTATCCCGCTTTAGTTTTTGAACATGTTCATTCAGTATCTAAATACTATACATCTCTTTTTCTTCCCACACTTTCCCTATCTTCTTCCATCCTATTGGACCTTAGTCAAAATTTCTGACAAACATGGATTTGTCTAACTTATACATGCTACATACATACATACAATCACAATTTGTTAAAGTATATTGTATTTTTCCTAACTATACAAACCTGAGGTCCTTTACATTAGAAATTACTTTATAGCAAAGCTGGAACATGCCCATTAAACTCTTGAACAAGGTGGTTAGGCAGTAACTAGGGTCTGGTGAGCGGGTAGACCCACCTGCCCAGATGTAAATTGAGGGGTGGCATAAGGTGAGCATTAATGTAAAGGACCTCAGGTTTGTATAGTTAGGAAAAATACAATTTACTTTCAAAAATTGTGATTTGTTCCTACATGATATACAAACCCTCGATCCTTTACATCAGGAAGACTCACTGATTGGTGGGAGGAATCTGAATGAGCTTCTAGAATTGACTGGAATTCAGCACACCTAGGCTATTCCTCCTGGTCATAGGAGCGAGGAGGAGTGCCCTGCCTCTGACAGCTTGATTGGAGTATACGAGATGCATGATTAAGAGTCAGACTTCTGGGCCTTTTTTAAATGAGTGAGGAATCGTACCTCATCCAAAAATGGGGTTGGGAAGAATATTCAGTGTCGGAGGCATTGATGCAAAATTCTGGGAAGGGTTTGTATTATTGCCAGTCTCCTTCCTCCCCTTGCTAGAGGAAGGAGCAGGATTGCTTCTATGATTCTGATAAGAAAATAGAAAAGAAACCTGATGTGTAGGCTTACCGCATCAAAAGCCCGACCAGTAAGTATAAGTTTGAGTCCTATTCTCACCAGAAGGAAGAGGAATAGAAGGACATGGAGGAGGAATGGGGAGAGGCCAGTCACTCTCGCATCCTTCTCACCTCTAGAACCACACACCATAGACAAGATGCAACTTGCTCTCTTGAAGGAGCTGAGTAAGCAAACACAACTTGTTGAGCATCTACCACCAGTCCAAGGGAAAAGGCACTCCAAGGCCCTGTGGGCCTACCCGAAGGAAGAAAGATATAAATGAGGTCCTAATGAGACCACATCTAGCTTCTAGTCCAACATATATTCTTTGGGGTGTGATGGATGTACCAAGCCACTTGTACTGTTCGCTCTCTGAGAGAGCAAACATTTGACATAGCCATCTGCAGAGGAGTTCCTCATAATCTGGTAGGATTTGGAGGAAGACATGTCATTAGAAACTTCTGCATTGGGGGTCAGCTGTGGAAAAATGAATCAACATTCAGTGATGGATGTCGATCCTCTGTTAAGTACAGCAACACACCAATACAACAAAGTAATGACTGATCTGGATCAACCAATACAAAGTCCAAAACGCAGATCATGAAGAATTCACACTCGTCAATAGATGCCGAATGATTGCGCATCCAAGACAGAGTCACAACATGACACCTGCCTTTTGAACGGTGATGCTGAGAACAAACTATGCAAATTGTCTATCTTCTTCACCAATGCTGGAGGGAGACGTGATGCAGTCTTGAAAATCAAAACTCTGTCTGATGATTCTCGCTAGGTATGTAAAAGCTAGACGGGAGTCAAATGCCTTCTAGAGACTGAGGTCCCTGTGATGGCAAGACAGAGAAATTTCTCATCAGTAGTTGAATCTCAACTAAGTCGAAACAATACACTTTAGTGAATGACTAAAGCAAGTGTGGACCTATGTCTTCACAGTTGAACCAGAGAGAAGTAAACTCTCATGATTCTGATCATAGATAAAGTCCCGTCAATGACACCAACCAGTGAAGACGGCTATAATCCCTGGCATGTTACAAAGGACTGAAGAAGTTATTCCACTATCTCATTGTTACTCAGCAAGAAAGTCTATGCTTGCAATGAAGGTGGGAAGTCTTTAGTCATGAAAACATTTACCCTGGAAACAGAGCTAGTTGGGCAGGGAAAAGGCGAAGTCTTCCATTACTCATTTTCAATTCGAGGTGAACAAAGAATAATTGAACACCTTATGAATTAGAAAAATATATGTATATTAGAAGACAAAGCTCGAATTGTCTGAAGAAAATCATCCTGAGTCACCATAGCAGCTGAGGGGTCAGTGTGATGAGTAGAAGACCACAGACTTCTGTTATACCATTAAACAGGATAATGAGTCCAGTGAGACATCTGTCTGAAAATTCTTGCAATGGCAAATGTGTACTAGTACGAGACATGAACCTTATGCGAGAATTCCCAGCCAACCAGAGACCTATGTCTGATGGCTGGTGTCACTATGTTGTCAATAGTTTGTTTTGTAATTCAAATTTTTAGATTTTTTAAATTTGAGTATTGCATTAATTTATTATGTATTAGCTTGTTTTCTCCTCACCAGTGGTATGCCTGTTTCACTTAATTTTTAACAGCTCTTGTTATCTTTTTGTGCTTTGAGGTGGATGGGTTTCCCTCTTTTTAGAGTTATGGCAGCCATTTTCTGGATCTCAAGTCAAGAAGTGTTGCTGTTGCCTGCAGTTACCACTGGAGTTGTTCCTTGACACTTTTGGTACCCGTCTGTGGATGCTTTGTGGCGCTTTTGGATTGCTTTGCCCTGCAGTTGCACGAGTTAAATATCTGCAACTTCATCCAGCTGCACCCTTGGTCCAGTACTAGCCAAGGGGAGCTCTCTTTCCCATGGTAATATAATTGCACCTTAATTTATTTTTTGTGATTACGGCCATTATCCACTTCTTATGTCTTGAATAGACTTTTTTATGAAACTCTGCCATCCACCATTATCCGAGTTGGATCCAGTAATTCCGTCACCCTAAGATTCTCTCCAGACATGGGGAGTAATCAGTTTAATACTGAGGAGTCTTGGAGTTATGGAATTTAGAGTTTAATGTTAGGCTATTCTTTCTTTTTGCCTGCCTTCTCCTTTCGGGACCCCTTCTTTTTGGTATGTGTTTTGAGCTCTGTCTGTGCGTTTTGTTTTATTTTATAGATAATTAAGGGCGTGTTTTCACTGATTCTGTGTATTAACAAGGTTCAGGGATAGTTTCTGTCTGCCGTATATGTATTTGAATTAAGGATTTTTCTTGGTATTTTCATTGTCTCCTTGAATTGATTTTGAACACGGTATTGAAATTTGGTACTATTCCACCTATTGTGGATTTAGTATCGGATTTTGTGAATACTTGTTGATAAGCTGAGGTTGTGTAAAGTGCGATGATGAAGCCAGCCATCACAAAGTGGCAACTGTTTTGACAGGATACCGTACATATTTCGTTCTTGAGTATTCACTGGTGTATGTGTAAAATTAATTCTTGGGGTGGTGTGGTGGTTTTTTCCAGACAGCATATTTTCACCTCCTTGTTTTTTGTTGTGTAAATTCAGTGTTTTGTGTATGCAAAAGTGGTCATCATGTCTGTTGTTAATGTATTGGAACTCCTTAGAAGAGACGGGTGGCAAGAAAGGGCAAGAGCTAGAACAGGTAGCTCAACATTTCGAAATAGAGTATAAGGGCTCAGTAAGAAAATGTCTGTTGTTGTTACAAATTTATGAATAAGTTAAAACTGTAGACTGGTGGGGAACAAGAAGTGAAATTAAGTAAAGAAGTATTGTCTGTAGAAATCTTGGACAGGCAAATTGCACTGAGACATAGAATTTGATATGGAAAAATTTAAAGCAGGGGAGAGAGAAAAAGATAGGCGACCTGCTGTCTCTTTTGAGAGGATTGCAGCAAGATTGGAGTGGCCCCAAGAGTATTGGACCATTCTCATTCAAAGTAAATTTATAGGAAGGGTTCAAAAGGTATATGTAATGCTTGACAAAGATCTGTTGTCCAATTATGACAGTGTTATGGTATTGTTTTGAAGGCCTATGAGTTAGTTCCTGAAGACTATAGGCAATGCTTCAGGAACTTACAAAAGATTAAGGTACAAATGTTTGTAGAATTTGCTAAGGGTAAGAAACAATGCTGAAAATTGGTTGAAATCTTAAGAGATTGATGATTTTGATAAACTGAAGGAATTTTTGTTGATTGAAGAATTTAAGAGGTGTGCTGGATAAGTTGAAGGTGCATCTTGAGGAATTGAAACTAGATACCCTTCAGGAAGTAACCATCACCAGTGATGAATATTATTTGTCACGTAAAAATGAGTTAGGGGGAATATCAACAAGTGTGAAGTCTGGTCATGACAGGTACCTTACCTTACAGACCTTACATCTTGTTCGGGTTGCCCCAGGTCCCTCAGTGTGAGGGCACCTCCTAACATGTCTACGCCAGAGAGTTGCTAGTACATCTTCCGGTATATTTTGCATCTTCCAATCTTGGATGGTCTGGGATGCAGTTTAGATATTTGTCGAGCTTATTCTTAAACACATCTACGCTCACTCCTGATATATTCCTCAGATGAGCTGGCAACGCATTGAATAGACGCTGCATTATCGATGCTGGTGCGTAGTGGATTAATGTCCTGTGTGCTTTCCTTATTTTTCCTGGTATAGTTTTGGGCACTATTAATCTACCTCTGCTTGCTCTTTCTGATATTTTTAGTTCCATGATATTTTCTGCTATTCCTTCTATCTGTTTCCATGCCTGAATTATCATGTAGCGTTCTCTTCTCCTTTCTAGACTATATAATTTTAAGAATTGTAGTCTTTCCCAGTAGTCTAGGTCCTTAACTTCTTCTATTCTAGCTGTAAAGGACCTTTGTACACTCTCTATTTGTGCAATATCCTTTTGATAGTGTGGGTACCATATCATATTGCAATATTCAAGTGGACTACGAACATATGTTTTATAAAGCATAATCATGTGTTCAGCTTTTCTTGTTTTGAAGTGCCGTAACAACATTCCCATTTTTGCTTTACATTTTGCCAACAGAGTTGCTATTTGATCATTGCATAACATGTTCCTATTCATCATCACACCAAGGTCTTTAACTGCTTCCTTATTTGTGATGGTCTCATTATTAGGTCCCTTATATGCATATAGCTTTCTTTCTCTGTCTCCATAATTTATTGATTCAAATTTATCAGAGTTAAATACCATCCTATTTACCTCTGCCCAATCATATACTTTGTTAAGGTCTCTTTGTAGAGCGTTCCTATCTTCATCACAAGTAATTTCTCTACTTATTCTTGTGTCATCTGCGAAACTACTCACTACCGAATCCTTCACATTATTGTCTATGTCTTCAATCATAATAACAAACAGTATTGCAGCTAACACCGTACCTTGCGGCACACCGGATATTACCGCTTGACTTCATCCGAATTTCTCGTCGGTTTGCAATAACTATCTGTTTTCTGTTGTGTAAAAATTCTTTTAACCATCTTCCTACTTTATCCACGATATTGTGTTTTCTAATTTTCTTCGCTAATATATTATGGTCTACTTTATCAAAAGCTTTTGCAAAGTCTAAATAAACCACATCTGTTTCATTTCCGCTTTTCATATTTTTGAATATGTTCTCACGGTGGACTAACAGTTGGGTTTGTGTACTTTTTCCGGGTACGAAACCCATGTTCGTCCCTATTATTAAACAAATTATTTTTTTATTAATGTTTCATAATATTTTTCTTCATTACCCTTTCATACACTTTCATAATATGTGATGTTAGACTCACAGGCCTATAATTACTTGCCTCTAGTCTTGATCCACTTTTGAAAGTAGGGGTAATATATGCTAATTTGTGCTCATCATAAATCTTGCCTGTATCTACACTTTGTCTTAATAATATGCAAGTGGCTTTGCGATAGAATGAACTACTTTCTTTAACAAAATAGCAGGAATTCCATCAGGCCCTGCAGCAGCTCCATTTTTAATTTCATTAATAGCCTGCACAATATCAGCTTCATTAATATCTATGTCAGCTAAATATTCACTATTTTCATCCCTTACTTCTATATCATTATCTTCATTATCTATTCTAGGGGTGAATTCTCTCTTATATCGTTCTGCCAGTATGTTGCAAATTCCTTTTTTTCATTCGTTAATCTCCCTTCAATTCTCAGAGGGCCTATTTCTATTCTTCTTTTATTCATCTTCTTCGCATATGAGTATAATAGCTTGGGGTTTTGCTGATATTTAATAGGGTTTTTTGTTTTTTCTTCCAAGTCCCGTTTTCATTTTCTTTTGATTGTATAATCTTTTGTTCTGCATTTTCTATCTTACTTTTTAGTTCTATAACTTTCCATGCATTTTTTTCTTTGCAAGACCTTTTTTCCACTTTCTGATTTTCTGGAACAAGATCCTTCTGTCTCTTGGTATGCATGAATGATGTTTACTTTTCTTCTTCGGTATATATTTTTCCACTATTTTCTCCAATATTTTATATAATATCTCCGTATTTACCCTTATGTCATCACTTACGAAAATGTTATCCCAATCTTTGTTTAATTCTTCATTAATTTCTGACCATTTTATATTTTTACTGTAGAAGTTGTATTTTCCATATCCTTCCCACTTTTTCATTTCTTGCTTATCTCTATTTTCACTTGCTTTGGAATGAACTGTTAATTCTATGACATTATGGTCTGAAATATTCGCATTATAAACTATTATTTCTTTAACATAATTCATCTCGTTCACAAATACTAGGTCTAAAGTATTTTTTTTCCTTTCTTGTTGGCAGGTGATTTATTTGTTGAATGTTGTATTCTAGTAGCATATCTAATAGCTTTTCAAATTGCCTCTTATCTTCTGCACTACTATTACTCTCTTTTTTATATGTATAAGTACAACCACAATCTCCTATTCGTTCTTTCCATTCTACGAAAGGAAAGTTGAAGTCACCAGATAGGAGAATAGTCCAGTCCTTGTGATTTCTACATATATCATCCAATTTTTCAATTATTAAGTCAAACTCTTTAGTATTAGGAGGTCTATATATTACTATGTTCATCAATTTTTCAGATTCAAATTCTACCGCTATTAGTTCACATTCTGAGTTACTATATTTCTCATATATTTTTCCTTGTTTTTTGTCTTTCCCATATATTGCGGTTCCCCCTTGATTCCTATTTTTTCTATCTGATCTATAAGTTTGGAACCCTTTTATTTGATCATCATTCCCAGTCTCTTGGGAATACCAGGTTTCACTTATATTCATTATATCTATTTTCTTTTCATTTTGGGTTAGTTCTTCTAAGTACTCTATTTTTCTTTTTGAGTTACTCGTAACTAAACCCTGCGCATTCATCACTATGATGGTTTGCGTGTTTTCTCCTTCATTTAATACTGGTAGTAATAAGGATTTTCCCATGTCTCTTTCCTGTTCTGGTATGTTGTTCTTTTTTTCATTTCCAGAAATTCTGACATTAAAAATAATAATGCTGAGATGTTTACTAGGAGTAATTTTAAAGGTAATAATCAAGGTAGTGATCAAGGTAATAATAATGGTCTCAGTTAATGGCGATTCGGTTTTATGGGGCTTGTCTAGAGCCATAAAATCGGTGATTAAAGGCTCCATAACGAGCCAAATTTCGGTTATCAGCACCTTATGAGCCATAACATACCAAGCAGAGGCGCCATTAACTGGTTATCGTTGCCATTAACCAAAACTTGGCACCATAAGCACCATAAATAGGCGAGTTTCGGTTAATGGCTGTTTTCGCTCATCAGCACCCAGCCGGGAATGGAACCCCTGCCGATAACCAGGGAACTGCCTGTTATAATAATTTTTCTCCTAACAGAGGTAATAGGAGACCTAATGTTTATAGCCCTGAGAAATGAAAGACAATGACATGCTTCTTTTGCAATACGAAGGGGTAACTAAGGAGCATGTGTCATGCGTTCAGAAAATCTTGGCTAATGGTAGACCAGTGATGGGAGTGACAGGTATTTGTCTGCCAGTAGTGTATTTATTGTCTGCAAATTCATCCAAGAAAAGTCGAGTACAGTCAATTTCATACGCCTCTCTTTTCGTAATTTTTTTTTTTTTTTTTTTTTTACAAAATTTTGTCCCGGTTATCGTATGTTTCCTTGGTTTTTGTACACTTGGAAATGCTCCATCCGGGGTACAGCACATGACTGGGCCCCATATCGAGTGCCCAAACAAAGCCCTTCTTCTTTTGTGACACAATTTGCTTTTGTGTTAATTGTTTTTGTACTTTTGTGCTTTTATTATTCAAGGGCAACTGCTAAATAAGCCATCATGGGGCCAAAGAAATTTCCAAGTGCAAACCCTTGTGTGAAAAAGGTGCAAAACACTATAGAATTTAAGTGAGAACTCGTAGCAAAGTGTTGGAGGGAGTTGCATTCCAATATCAGTGAGGAAATGCCTACAGCAAGCACTGCTGTTATTGAATTCAGGCTAGCGGAGGCTGGTTTGAAAAATTCAGAAAACAAATGGGTGTACATAATATGCCTACTTCAGGAATTAAGGACATGTTTGCAAAGTGGAATGGTGTAAAAAATTTCATGGAGAATTATCAAATGCCAGAAACAAATGTCTCTGGACAGTTTTGTGTGACTGGGGTCCAGTATCTCTCAAGTTGGTCCTAGTGCCAGTATAAAAACAGAGGGGAAGTAACCTTAAATAGTGCCAGTAGAAAATGAAGAGAAGTTACCCCAGATAAGTCCTTGATACCTGAAGTCCTTCTGAAGGGAGATTCCCCTTCCAAACAATAACCTCTCCTCCTCCCTCTCCTCTCCTCTCCATCTCCCATACGCTAACAGGTGTTTTCCATAAAGGTAAGAAGGATGTCAGATATTCATGTATTCATTTCATTAGTCATTTATATTTATTTCACATTGTTTTCTGTATGTAAAACTGTGTTTATTCCCTAAAAAATATTTTTTTTTGTTAATATCTTTTGGGGTCTGGAACACATTAATTGTATGCACATTATTCCTTATGGGAATTATTGTTTCAGTTTTCATAAGAGGTTCTGGAACGGATTATGTACAAAAACCGAGGTTCCACTGTACGTATTTTGTGTGATGCTAGTGCAGCTCAGTCTTTAATTCGTCGAGAGGCATTGCCATATAATTTTATGTATGAAAATGAGGAATTTGTGTTATTGTCAGGTTTCCCTGTACCTGTAAGTCTTACACAGTTGGAAATTTTTATCTAATATGTCCTTCCTCTTCAGGTAATTTGAAATTGGCTATTGTTGATAAATTTCCTGTTATAGATGATGTGATAGGGAATGATGTTGCTCTTAAGAATAAGACCTGTTCCATATTGATAAATCCTGATAATGAAGTAGCTGTAGTTACTCTTTCTATTGCTAGAGTTGCTGATGCTGCAGAGTCAACAATTGATGTAGATTTGAGTATAGTTTAGAATGTAGTGATAATGTAGTAGTTGTTGGAGGTCTTGGGATTTTGAAGGACAAACTGAATTGGACCACTGAAGAACTTATTAAAGCTCAGAAAAGGGGTTTTCAGGGCCTCCCTATTGAGTCACGTGAGGTGTCTGATGTAACTGTTCCCAAATTTAAGATAATTAATAATATGGAGGCTGGTAATATTGATCATGAAATTTTGAAACAAATAATGGTTCCTTTTGTTTACAGGAATGAGTTAATATCATTGGTGCATGAAAGTGGTTTGGCTGGTCATTTTGGCATTCATAATATGGAGGAGTAATGATAGTTTATATTTGACAACGTCTCCAAAGGTTGAGAGAGAGAGAGAGAGAGAGAGAGAGAGAGAGAGAGAGAGAGAGAGAGAGAGAGAGAGAGATTGGTGGAAGAATGAATGGGAGGGGTTAAATGGCGGTCGGAACCATGTCTGTTGTGGCGCTCTGTAATAAGTCAGTGGAAGTCTGTTAGGAGAGTCATAAGCAGTTAGGCGTCTGGTGAAGTTAGTGTCGGTTTTGGCAGCAGTTATCCTTTGGTGGTTAGTTGTTTTGGTGTTATTGATAGATTTTGGGGTTGTGAAGTTGTTGTGCGTGTGCTGCTGGTGGTTGTGGTGAGGTTGAAGAGGTTTGTGATGCATTTTCGGTGTCTGTGAGTGGTGGTTGGGGCAGTGTTGGTTTTGGCAGGTTGTGTGTCGGCTAGCCTATAGCCTATATCCAGTGGACAGCACAGCCTAGCCCTGAGTATCGGAAGCCAGAGGTTAGTACCTGTTTGTGTTTTGTGTGTTTGGTGTTTCATTGAACCAATTGTCCTGCAGGTTAAAGGTAACGTAAAGGGGAAAGTGTGAGTGTGGGAAATTTTGTTAGCTGCAACGATTAACATAACTGTGGGGAGTTTACTTGTTTTTTTGTGATCCCGCCACATTATTTTTTGGCGCCCGAACAGGGACTGCTGGTGTGGTAGCTGCAGGACGTTTGGTCTAGGCTAGTGTGTATGAGTGGTGAGAAAGTTTGGGATGGAAGGATTGAGTGAGGTGGAGAGGCTGAAGGAGGAGTTGAGGTTGGAGAGGGAAGTAAGAGGACAATTGGAAGTGGATAATGAGAGGTTAAGGGTAGAGTGTGAGGAGCTGAAGAGCTTGTTAGAGGAAATGAGAGGAATGCTAAGGAGTGCAAAAGTGGAAATGAAAGAAGTGAAAGGAGCGGAAGAGAGAATGGTTGAGAAAATGGACGAAAAATTCTTGGTGATGATGAATGCAGTGCAGGAGATGATGAAGGGGTTCATGGGAGAGGGAGCTGTAGAAGGTAGGCCTACTAGGTCTTGTGATAGGCCAGAAGTGGTAAAGACATTGGAAGAGCGAGTGGATGAAACTACGAGTGACGAAGGTGACTTGGTTGTGATAGGTAAGGGAAAGAGACAGGATAAGGATAAACCTGAGGACAAGAAATAAAAGGGGGGAAGGGGGCCTGAGGGAAAAGAAAAGAAGACTTAAAGGGAAAGAAGGCTAGTAAGGCATGACGGAACAGGATGAGACTAGGACTGAATACATTGGGGAAAGGGCTGAGAGTGATTTAGATAGCAGTGAGTGGAAACACGTGGGTAGAAAGAAGGGTAAGAAGAGCGTAATTAGGAGCATGGATGTTAGTATGGAAGTTGATTCGCTGTATTCGGACGAGGTTAAGAGGGATCAGAATGGAAGTAGCGAAACTGAGATGAGCCGCCTGTGGAGAAAGGAAAAAGCACGAATTAAAGCTGTATATATGAGAGAGATACCTAGATGTGCACAATACGAGGAAATATGGTAGTAGGGACATAGGGGATTTTTTTTAAGGAATATGAGAGGTATTGTGAGGCAAAGTATGGGGATAACAAGAGAGTCTGGGCAAGAGAGTTGGGTAGCTTTTTGATGGGGTTTTTGTTGAGTATGTATGGGGTAATGATGAGTGTAGGAATGTGCCTTATGAGAGTGTGAAAGCCAGGATTGTTTAACAGGCAAAGAGGATAAGGAGTAGTGTTAGATATGGGAGAAAACATGGTTTTGATGAAGTAAGAATGAATGTTGGTGAGTCATTGTCAATGTATGTGTGTAGGTTGGAAACATTAGCCAGGAAAAAGTTTGGGGCTGAGGGATAAATGAGGGTGTAAAGAGTTAGTAAGGAAGTTGTTGGCAACTGTGCCTGAGAGTGTGTATGAGTTTGTAAATCTGAAACGTAAGGAGAAAATGCGATGGACGAATGAAAGGTTGACGTGGAACGACATTTTGGAAATAGTAGAGGATTATGAGTTTGATAAGTGTATGAAAGAGAGTAGAAGTGTTAGTGTTAGGACTGAAGTGACTAATGTACCAGAGTTTAAGAGCTATAGGGAGGCAGTTTTAGAAGGGCCAAGGCGAATGGCAGAGCGAGTGGTTGATAGGAGCGTTAGAGCCAGTGATGTAAGTATGGTTAGCCCTAAGAGAGATTGGAGTGCAAGTGTTGGAAGAGTAGAGTCGGTTAGTTGTGAACGAGAGCAGCAGTGCTACAGATGTGGAAAGCTAGGGCACAGGAAGAATGAATGTCGGTGGGCGTTGGGAGCTTGCTTCGGGTGTGGGCAAACAGGGCATTTAGTGAGCGAGTGTAAGAAAGATAGGGATATTAAATGTTACAGGTGTGGGCAAGTAGGGCATATGGCAAGTGGATGTCGAGGTACTCGTGTGACTGAGGTTTGCGGTAATTGCGGGAAGAATGGGCATTATGCTAGGATGTGTAAGGAACAGCAGGCAAAATGTGTTGAATGTGGAATGGAAGGTCATGTGGCGAGTGTGTAGGCGAAAGAGGATGAGTCAGGTTGGGAGTTCGGGAAACTAGGTACAAAGGGGATTCAGTTGGGTGGGTCCTCTGGTGTGTGGTCGGTAAGAGTGATGCATGTGCGTGAAGGATTGTTGCATGAAAAAGGGTTTGGAGGAAGAGCTCATGAATGTATGAGTGTAAAAGTGAGGTGCAAAGGGGTGTGTTTGGTTGCTTTGATTGATACTGGGTGCAGTGTCAGTGTTCTTTTTGAGAATGGATGTGACAAGTTGCGGAGTGAGTGTGAAATTAGGAAATGTAAAGGGGAGGTACGAGGAATGGGAAATTTGGGTATGCCTGTGGTGGGAATGTTGCGTGAAAATGTAGAAATCGAAGGGGTAGTGATGGATGAAGGTGAATTTTATGTGAGCGGGGGAATGAGTGATAAGTGTGATATGTTGTTAGGGTACAGGTTCCTGAAGAAGTGTGGGATGGTGGTCCATCCATGCAGGAATATGATTGAGTTGCATAGGAAGGGGAATGTACATGGAGAGTTGTACTTGGATAGGGATGGAGGGTTAAGCAGTAAAATATGGAAAGGAGTGCCGTTGGTTGCGAAAGAGAGTGTAAAAGTGCTGCGAGAAGTTGGAGAAGTTGTTAGGTAAAAGTTGCGTGGCCTGATAGTCTTGGGATTGTCAAAGGTGACAAGTGTGCATATGTGGTTGAGGGTGAGGATGCGAACAAGTTGGTAAGAGCAAGCGTGCATGTGTACGACGGGATTTTGGATATGGAGAATCCTCGGGTTTTTGTGGCCTCATTGCCGAGTGTTAGGAAAAAGCGAGTGCGGGGTATACGTGAAGGTGATTGTGGGGGTTTGGGGTTGTTATACATTGGTGGATGTGGACGACGAAAGATATGTTAGGGTGCGGCGGGTGATGACAGGTAGCATGAAAGAAAGTAATGAGTGGAAGTATGATGAGTTGGGAGAAAGAATTGAGGTGGATGAAAATGTTGGTGATGACGAGAGGGAGCGGTTGATGCAAATGTTGTGGGATAGGCTGGGTGCGTTGAGTCGGGGTGACGAGGATTTCAGGGAATCTAAGCTTCCAGAGTTCAAGATAGTTTTGACTGACGATACCCCATATATCAGCGTCCCCGACACTTTTCTGCGGTTGTTGCCCGAGAGATTGAGGAACAGTGTGAGGAAGTTGAGAGAGTGGGAGTGATCGAGAGGAGCGAGAGTGCTTGGAATAGTCCCATAGTCCCAGTACGCAAGACAGATGGGAGTTTGAGGATGTGTGTGTGGATTACAGGAAGGTGAATGAAGTGACTGTGAAGGAGCGATTCCTGATGAATGTGGTGTCTGATTGTGTGTATAAGATGCATGGGATGAGAGTGTTCACAAAATTGGATTTGGTAAGGGGCTATTACCAGATGCCTCTTGAGGAAGGGAGCAGGCATGTCACGGCTTTTTCGAGTGGTAGCTGCCACTATCAATTCAAGAGGTTAAGTTTTGGATTGGCTAATGCGCCTGCTGCCTTCCAGAGGGGCGATGAATGTAGTTTTGGCTGGTTTTGATAGATGACGTTTTGATTGCAAGTCAGACTGTTGAGGAGAATGTGGAACTGCTTGAGAAGGTGTTAGAACGGTTGGAGTGAAAGTGAAGCTGGAGAAGTGTAGGTGGTTGGCTGGGGAAGTGAAATTTCTGGGTCATATGGTGAGTGCAAGTGGTATGTAAGGAAGAGTGAAAAGTTTGTGGAAAAAGTAAAGGAGTTTCCACGTCCCCGGACCGTGCGGGAGTTAAAGGGTTTTTTGGGTTTGATTGAGTTTGGGAGGAAGTTTGTTAGGGATTGTTCGGGTATAGGGAAGCCGTTGACTGAATGGACCGGGAAGAAAAATTGTACTAAGCTGAGGTGGGATGAGTGAATGGTGGGAGCATTTGAGAGATTGAAAGAGCAGGCTGCTAGGGATGTCACCTTGGCTTTCCCAGACTATAGTGAGGATGCCAGTAAGCTTGAGTTGTATGCTGATGCTAGTAAGTTTAGTATGGGAGGATGCTTGGTGCAGATGCAAAAGGTGAATGGGGAGGGACAATTGAGAATGATTGCGTATGTGAGTAAAGCTTTTAATAAAGCAGAGCTGAAGTATTCGGTGGTTGAGAAGGAGCTTGCGGCAATAAGGTTTTTTGTGTGAAAGCGTTGAAAGTGTTTTTGTATGGGGTAAAATTTGTCATAAGGACAGATCATCGGCCGTTAGTTTATATGATCAAGAAGGAAAGTGTGAAGGCTGGGATTGCGAGGACAATTGAGGATCTGAGTGAGTTTGATTTAGCTTAGAATATGTGCCGGGGAGTAAAAATGTGATTGCTGATACGATGTCTAGGATGCATGGTAAGGACAGTGGTGTTGTGAAAAGTGACTGGGATCTAAATATGGTACCTGAGGGGCTGGTTGTAAAAGAGAGGTTTGAAGGGAATGACAGTGTGTGTGAATGTTTGTTTTCAGCATTGAAAAACTTGGAAGGTAAGGGTCTAGTTGAAGAGGTACCCGGTAGTGTGAATGATTTGCAAGGGAAGTTGATGAGTGATGTGCAGAAGGAAGTGGCATATGCGGAGGAACAAGGTGGGCAAGGAGAAATGTTGCATGAATTGTTGTCAGCAGTAGCTGAGTTGTTTGGAATAAAAGTGTTGTTTTATTTTGGATGGGACAGACCGGTTGAATATCGAGGAAGGGTGAGTACAGGTAATGAACGTGGGGTTTTGATGATTCAGTGCGGGGAACGTGGTTGTAATTGGTTGGTTACAAAAAGGGACTGTGAAGGGGATCTGAGTCAGAATTGTGGAAATGGGGAATTAGCTGAGGATGAATGTGATGAGGAGGATTGTGATGTGGATAACCAAGTGGACGTGGTAGTGAATGTGTGTATGCATGGGACTCGAGGGAAAATGGTGACGTTTGTCCAAGTAAATGATAGTGGGTACTGTAGTTTGGTTGACACAGGGGCACAAGTTTCCTTGGTGAGTGGGTCAGTGGTGAGTGAACTTGAGAGATGTGATTGGGAAATGAAAAGGCAGTCTACAAGTGTGAGAATACATGGGTTAGGACAAGGAAAGTGTTTTAGTATGGGAAGAGGTACGGTTAAAGGTTAGGTTGGGAGATCTTGAAGTAATGCATAACTTTATAGTTATAGGAGAAAATGATATGCCATCTTGCTTTTTAATAGGGATAGATTTTTTGAGGATCTACGGTATAGACGTAGATATAGGAAATGGAATTCTTAGAAAGGGGAGCAGACAAGTAGCTAGGATTCAAGATGGTAATGTATTTGTAGCAAACTTTGTGGGTATGATTGATATTGCTAGGAGTGAGAATGATCTGTTGAGTGAGGAAGAGATTGAGGAAATGCAAAATAAGTGCCTGAAGATAAGTGTGTTGCGACAATGCGTTTTGGGAGGAGTGTGTGTGGAAGACTGGCCATGTTAGTTGGATATATATAAGAGGGTTGCTAAACGTTTTGTGGTGTGCAAAAACAGTGTACTTTTTGCATCAGGAAGGGGTGTATGACAGGGAAGTGTATGTGCCGGTGTTTTCTGTTGAGTCAGATGTGAGTATGTGTTTGTTGGTGCATGATCGGTTTGGGCATATGGGGAAAAATAAGTTGTGGGAATGCATGAGAGAGAGATTGTATGCTCCTGGGTTGAATAAGATTTGTGTGGATGTGGCTGTCACGTGTGAAGACTGTCAGAGAGGAAAGTATCAGAGTGTGCATGCAAGTCCACCTGTGTTGCGATTGCAGATGAAAGAGCCGTTTGAAATGCTTGTGATTGATTGTGTAACTTTGCCTAGGACTACAAGAGGACACATGGGGATGATTGTGATGGTGGATCACATGAGTAAATTTGCCTATGTGGTTCCCATCAAAGATAGGAGTGAAACTGTTGCACGAATGGTGGGTCAAGTGATGTTGCCCATGTGTGTGTGTAAGCTGGCAAAAATGTTGAGTGATAATGGACCTGTTGAAAGAATGGGATATTGTGCATGTGTATTCTACTCTGTATATGCCCAGTGCAAATGGGTTGCCTGAAAGGACTGTTAGGATGATGACTGAGATTTTGCGAATGATGAGTAAGAGCGACAAGGATTGGGATATGTATGTAGGACGTGCAGTTTGGGTATATAACGTCACACTGGAGAAGAGTGTAGGTGTAAATATGTGTTGAATTTTGAAAGGATTGTCAGACCGCGGTTGGGTCTGTCAGAAGGTGATCAGGATTTGTGGAAGAAAGCGAGTGAAAGGTTTGAGAGTTTTAAGATTGAGGATAAGGTGTTGAAAGAGGTGGTTGAGATGGGAAGAATGAATGTGAATAAAATAAGGGAGAAATTTGAAGGGCCTTTTGAGATTTTGGAAGTGGGACCGAGTGGATTGAATTATGTTTTGGGGAAATTGCGAGTAGGTGGGGAATGGATGAGGTTAGGGCACACCATAACCAGCTCCGTCAGTGGAAGGAAGTACCACAGTATGTTCGGGAGAATGCAATGAGTAAGTGGTTGAGGGCGAATAAGTCCGACTGTCGGTGAACAAATTGGTCTGGGAGATCGACAGTTGGTGTTGGTTGAGTATGGAAGAAAACAGAAGAGTGTGGAGAGAGGAAGTGGAATGAAGAAGCGTGAACGGCATGGTAAGGGGGTTGGTGGTAGGGTGCAAACAGTTGATAAAGCGTGTGCTACGGATGACTTTGGGGGAATGAATGATACTTGTAGTGTATGTGGGTTCGAGTTGACAGGGACAAATAAGACTTCAGTGAGAAGGAAACTGAGTAGTGAGGAGGTAGTTGATAGGATGGATAAGTCTTTGCAGGAGTTTGACAGAAGTATGGATGAACTAAAGTGGGTTGGTGGCCGCATTTTAAGAATGTTTGGAACCAGAATAGGAAGAACCATTTCAGTTTTTTTTTTTGAAAGTAGTTTTGATGTTGGAACTCAGAGTTTAGATTTTTTTGACATCAGTGAAGTAGTGATTGGAATTTGGGAGGATGGTAGTGAGGGAGATAATGGGAGTTTGGAAGAAGTGAATGGCGATGTAACTGAAAGAGTGTATGATGGTCCTCAAACAAGATCCAGGGGGCCTGCATCTGAGCATCCTTGGGTGTTGCGAAAGGCAATTTAGTGTGGATGTTGTGAGTGTAAGGAGAAGCTGTCAAATGTAATGGGGGAGGTAATATGGAGGAGTAATGATAGTTTATATTTGACAATGTCTCCAAAGGTGATGTGTGTGAAAGAGAGAGAGAGATTGGTGGAAGAATGAGTGGGAGTGGTTAAATGGCGGTCGGGAGCATGTCTGTTGTGGCGCTCTGTAGTAAGTCAGTGGACGTCTGTTACGATAGTCGTAAGCAGTGAGGCGTCTGGTGAAGTTAGTGTCGGTTTTGGCAGCAGTTATCCTTTGGTGGTTAGTTGTTTTGGTGGTATTTGATAGATTAGGGGGTTGTGAAGTTGTTGTGCGTGTGTCTGTCTGGTTGTGGTGAGGTTGAAGAGGTTTGTGGTGCATTTTCGGTGTCTGTGAGTGGTGGTTGGGGCAGTGTTGGTTTTGGCGGGTTGTTGTGCTGGGGGAAGTCGTGTGGTTGTCGTGTTCTTTCAGGCTGTTGGTGTTCGTCTGCAGTGATTTGTCGGGTTATTGAGTTTTTGTGGGGTTGTGGGTCTCGGGTGGTTGGTTTGTGTTTGGTTGTCGGCGGTGGTTGTGTCGGCTAGCATATAGCCTATATCCAGTGGACAGCACAGCCTAGCCCTGAGTATCAGAAGCCAGAGGTGAGTACCTGTTTGTGTTTTGTGTGTTTGGTGTTTCATTGAACCAATTGTCTTGCAGGTTAAAGGTAACGTAAAGGGGAAAGTGTGAGTGTGGGAAATTTTGTTAGCTGCAACGATTAACGTAACTGTGGGGAGTTTACTTGTTTTTTTGTGATCCCGCCACAAGAAGACATAGGGCAAGTTGCTTATGAATTATTATTGTCCCAAGTTGAAGGCAAACATAAAGATTAATAAACATTACCTTAATATAATTTATCTAGCCCTAAATCCCCAAAAACCGCACCAAAATTTACCACATTGGCAACCCTGTTACCTCCTATTCTGTCCGCCAGTTGGCAACACTGTCGTTGACAGATACGAAAACCTTCCCTCAAATCAGTTGTTAACGAGCGCCCGTGTTGTTTACATCACGGCCGCTCTTTATAAATTTCCTTAAACATTTTTGTGCCTTTAAAGCTTTCATTATTTGTTAAATGAGACTTTATATGAATTACCACTCACGCATTACATCACGAAATAGTGAATTAACTTTGATTTCTGTTGTGGTTCTTAATCTTAAATTACGAACTTTTGCGCGACCCGGAACTACTGACCTGTCCAATTCTACAATGGATTACCAAGAAATTACGATGCTTCCTTCTGCCAGCAACATCAGGAACTGCCCGGTGTGGGACAAGGATGAGTAGCAGGGAGTATGAACCCCATGACATTTGTAGCTCTTGTCGTGGACAGGTTTGTGACTTGACTTCTCGTTGTGACGTATGTAAGCCCTCGTCTGACGAGGATATGACTGCTTATATGAAACGCCAAACAATCTTGCAGCGTAAAAGATCGGTTAAGGAGAAAAAGAAATCGATTGCTAGAACTGTATCTAACGAATTCTTTGACTTGGGCGCTCATGGTTCTGGCTCTTCGGTTTCGGTATCGTACGACTCCGATTCCGAATTAATTGATGCTTTGCCCCCTGTACAACCGGTAATTAGTGAAGTTATTTCTGATGTGGATTCAAAGATTTTGGCAATGGAAACTACCTGGAAAACAGAATTTTAAGAAATTACAGCTTAGTCTAGATAGAGATATTTTCAGCTAAGTTTAACAATCTGTCAGAGAATTTTCAAGAAGCCTTTACTAGAATGTCTAACACACTTTTAGATTCATTTTCAGCTCCTCGTCAGGTACCTGTCGACAGCACCATGGGTAACGGTGCGACAGATACCCCGGCTTGTGAACCCCGTCGTGGCGAAGGCCTAGGGGGGATCCGGTCCGGGAGGGCAGGTGCCTAACGAATCTTTACCCAACGTGTCCCCTGTTTAGTCCCGTAACAGTGCCAAAGGGCGCTTATTTAGGAGAAGGGGGGAGGGATATTAGTGTCAGACCTAAGATAGCTAGTCGTCAGGATTTTAACTTCAGGGGAAGTTTCTAAGTTAGGATCTGACGATGAATGATGATGATGACGCGGATTCGTGTGATATTGATGTTTCTCGAATGGATGTCATGATGTAGAATTCAAGAAACCTTTGATTTAATTTTGAGTTTTCTTCCTCAGGCGAGGCCTAAGAGCAGAATCAGCCTCCGCCTCGTTGTATTACAGAAGGGATTTTTCTTGACGGTCCTTCCCGGTCACGGGAATTTTTACGTTTTCCCTTTGCCCAGAGGTTCGCGAGAGTGAGGGCGGACGTTGCCGCTAAACTTTCGAAGGTGATCGGGGAAGGGAAGAGGAAGCTCTCTTTCTCTTCTACGACACCGGAGAGGAGTTTACCAGGTGGCGGATGATTCTTCATTCTCTCGACCCCCCAAGCCAAATCCTGATTTTGTCCGACTTTCAAGTCAACCCTTGCCTTCTAAGGCTTCGGTCTCTGTCTCAATTGAAGATTTTATTGCTATGGAGTCTGTTATGAGCTCCTTACAAGAAGCTCAATCCTTCAATATGTCCTCGGAGGTCTTTTCGGAATGTATATCAAGGACTCCGGGTTTGTTCCTCCTGATGCTCCTCCTTTTGAGAAATTCTGCTCATCCATTTCATCGCTTCTGTACATCAGAACGAGCTTGCTGCTTCAATGCAGGCCTTTCTTGTTTCTCTAAGGCGTAACCTGTATTTGTTGCAGTTACCCTCCTCTGTATCGGAGATTCAGAGAACCCGTCTGTTGTCCTCTCTTCTCCTTTTGGGCGATTTCCTTTTCGATATTTCTGTGCTTTCTGAGGTTTTGAAGGAACATCAAGGTGATGCCTCTTCTCAAGCTCACTGGGCCTTATCAAGAGCTTTTTCCTCTGGTCTTCCTCCCGTTCCTTCAAGGAGTAAGCGTAAGTTTAGGACCAAGATCTTGTACCTTCTGCTCCAGCCCAACAACCTCCTTCTTGGCCTCTTTTTTCCAGAGTACATCTCAGGTTGCTGGTGCCTCTTCTTCATCCTCTGGTGCTGCACCCTTTGAAACGCGGGAGAGGTTCTTGGCGTGGCTCTAAGGGCAGAGAAAGAGCTCAACCTCCAGGAGGACCTTCTTCTTCTTCTTCTTCTTCTTCCTTGTCTCTGCGTAAGAATTTTCGGAAGTAGGAGTCATCACCTCGCCTGGAGACCGCAGTAGGAGCTTGTCTCTCCCGCCATTGGTCAGCTTGGCAGGGGAGAGCGGTGGATGCTTGGGTGGTGGAGGTCCTGAAGAAAGGTTACGAGATCCCTTTTGTTTCCAGACCTCCACTTTCCAATCGTCCTCTCGAGTTCAGCAGTTATTACCCTCACTCAATCAGGGGTCAAGCTTTGGAGAAGGAGCTTTCGGCCCTCTTGGAGAAGGATGCCATAGAGCGAGCTCCTCCTTCTCCCGGGTTTTACTCTCGGATGTTTGTAGTTCTAAAGGCCTCGGGTGCCTGGCGCCCATCATAGATCTTTCGGTTTTGAACAAGTTCATTCTAAAGTCCAAGTTCAGGATGGAGACGGTCCAGACTGTTCTTTCATCGATCTGCAGGATGCTTATCTGCAAATCCCCATCCATCCAAGAAGCAGACCTTACCTTTGGTTTTTCACAGACTCGGGAGTTTTCCAGTTCAAGACCCTTTGTTTCGGCCTCACCACTGCTCCACAGGTCTTTTCTCGGGTGATGGCTCCTGTTTCAGCTATTCTGCATCAGGAATGTAAGGATGCTTTCGGTATCTGGACGATTGGCTAGTCCAGCCGAATCTCTAGAGAAATGTCTCCGGTCGAGGGAGATAGTTCTGTCTCTTTGTGTCGAGTTGGGCATTCGTGTCAACTTCGACAAGTCCAATCTAATCCTTGCCAGATCATGACTTATCTGGGGATTGTTTTTGAATTCCCAGATTTTGGGGAGGGCTTCTCCCGCTCAGAAACGGATAGACAAGCTTTCTGAGTCTGATCGAAGAATTTTTGTCCTCCGTAACGCAGCCAGTTTCTCTTTGGAGGTCTCTCCTGGGCCATTTGTCATCCCTCATCCAACTGGTTCCCGGAGGTCGTTCTCAGAATGAGGTCCCTTCAGTCGACACTTCGCCAGTCATGGGATTTCGTGTCCGAGGACACGATAGTTGCCTCTTCTCCACAATGTCGGAAGGATCTCCGTTGGTGGATGAGAGTTCACCGCCTCAAGTCAGGGACATCTCTTCTTTCGGTTCCTCCGGACCTAATGTTTTGGTCAGACGCCTCGGATCAAGGTTGGGGCGCACACCTGGGCTCCGAAGCCGCTTCGGGCCTTTGGTTAGAGGAGGAGAGGATCATGTCAATAAATTGGAGGGAACTGAGGGCAGTGTACCTAGGCCTTCTTTCATTTCAGGAACAACTGTTGGAGTCGGTTGTCGCGATCTTTGTCGACAACACCACAGCAGTCTCGTACTTGAGAAACCAAGGCGGCACCACAGTCGGATCTTCTCACTCAAGAAGCCCGATCAATCCTGTGTTGGGCAGAAGAGACAGGGGGATTACGTTGGTCCCTCAGTTTATCCTGGGCCATCACAACACGTCTTAGCAGACGCCTTGTCGAGACCGAACGAAGTTCAAGGGGTCGGAGTGGACACTTTGCCAGGAAGTCTTCGACAGCCTCGGGAAGAAATGGCCTGTCACAGTCGATCTGTTTGCCACCCCCCACTGAATTTTCGGTGCCAGATATTCTTCGCCCCTTACCAGACTCCTCAGAGTGCCGGACAGACTCTCTTTTGCAGGACTGGGAGGGACTTCAAGCCTATGCTTTTCCTCCGTTCTCTCTGTTAAGGTCAGTCCTCGACAATGTGAGGGCAACCAAGCGTCTGTATCTCACCTTGATCGCCCCCTTCTGGCCACAGAAGGAGTGGTTTCCCGACCTTCTGGAAGCACTGGTGGAACCCCCCATTCGCCTGCCAGAGAGACCAGATCTTCTCAAACAACCCCATTTTTCCATCGGTTCCATCAGAGGCTCCACATGCTTCATCTTCATGCCTGGAGACTGTCAGGAGGTTCTCCAAGCACGAAGGGTTCTCCTCCAGAGTGGCGCGACAGTTGGCTCTTGCCAGAACGGCAATCAACCAGAGTAAATTATCAGGCTAAATGGTCGGTTTACAGACGTTGGTGTAAGTCTCAAGGACATTCAATTTCTAGACCTTCCTTACCGAAAGTAGCGGAGTTTTTAGTTCATTTACATCAGACAGGGCCCTGTCACCTTCGTGCATTAAGGGTTATAGGTCTATGCTTTCCTATGTTTTTAAGGCAAGGCTCCCTGAGATCTCTTCATCTTATGTCATTAGAGATTTACTTCGATCTTTTTCCCTATCTCGACCCAGGCCGCAGTGTTCGCCTCCGACATGGGACGTTAACAAAGTCCTTCAAGCCTTAAGGTTCCCTCGTTTGAGCCTCTGAATTCTGCCAAATTTAGGGGACCTCTCTTCTAAGACAATCTTCCTTGTCTCACTGGCTACAGCCAAGAGGGTGGGTGAACTGCAAGCACTCTCTTTTTTTCTGGTTGCCAGATCTGGACAAGACATGATTTTGTCATACCTTCCTGAATTTGTCGCAAAGACTGAATCGTCTGATAATCCCATTCCCAGGTCTTTCGTACTGAAGTCGCTGGTCGACTTTGTTTGGTAATTTAAATGAGGAATTAGTTCTTTGCCCTGTTAGGGCGCTCTCATGTTATTTACGCCGCACGAACGGACATTCAGGGTCGTCCCCGTCATCTGTTTGTTTCACCCCGAAATGTCAAGAGACCTATTTCAAAGAATGGTGTATCCTTTTTTCTCAGAGATCTGATCGTTTAAAACTGGTGGTTCGGCTGCTGGGGAAGACCATACGCCGAGAGCACACAGTATTAGAGCAGTTGCTACATCAGTAGCTTTTAATGAAGAACGTCTCAGTCGCCAAGGTGCTTGAGGCGGCGACTTGGCATTCTAATTCTGTTTTTGCCATCTTTTTTACTTAATGGGATTATTTCTCTAACTTCTAGGCGAACCTTCCGTTCTTTGGGCCCGGTTGGTGATGGCAAAGGAACAAGGTCGTCAGACAGGAGAATTAGGTAGTCTTCCTGTGTTACGTTTGGTTGCTACCTGTATAATATTCATTAATTTTTGTTTTGTTGTATATATTTTTTTTTTGTTTTTGATATAAAACCATGGCAGTTTTTGACGTAGTTATAATGGGAATTAGGCAGTTTGGTATTTAGATGTTGTTGATGACAAGGACTGACTGCTTGGCAACTCATGCTGCTTCCATTGTCAGTGTGAAATGGTCTTTCCAGCCACTGGGTTGTCGGCACTGGCGACTACGCTTCTCCCAGAGTCGATGCTGACCTAGACTAGCCACTGGTTCGCTTGTCCTGACGACTCCTGCTTTTCTTCCACTGTCCTGGACAGGGTTGGAATTAGTCGTGGATCGTCTGCTGTCATCTGGTGGCTCGCTCACCATCTACTTTTTGTCTCACCTGTTTTCTCTCGGAGTTAGACACTCGTGTGAGATCAGGCGACATTTAGTAGCCCTGAGTTTCTTGTTGACGAAGTCGGTTGCGTTGATACACCCCGATGATCGTGTAACATGAGACCAGGTTGGACTGTCAGGCATTCGTCCTTCGGGACTGAATCGCCTTTTTGCTCCGCGCTCCTTTCTCTTGGCACCAGAAAGCTCGAGTTAGGAGTTGCTCATGAGCCGATTCGTTGCTGGCGACGTCGGGTTGCGTTGATACACCCCCAAGGTTTGCTTAGCTTTGAATCGCCCAGACAGTCCAGACACTCATCCTTTAGGGAAAGAATAGTGCTTGATAGTCTTCAGGGTGCAGCCTTGCTGTCCGCAATTCGTCTGACTGGTCACCTGGTTGGTCACCTGACTTTAGTACAGACGGACTGACTATGCACTTACTCCTTGTCCTGTGCTACCGCAGTATGGTGGCATTATGGTAGGAGACTTTGAGTTGTTAGTATCTTAGACCTTGGGTTGAGTTTTGACTGCCTATGATATATATTTCTTTGTTTGTTTTCTCCTATTCTGTCCGAAGGGGAAATTGTATTCAGATTCCCTCCTTTTCAATGTGGTTAATCGGGCTAGATAAATTATATTAAGGTAATGTTTATTAATATGGAATTTTTATTCTAAAATTAATATTAATAATACTTACCTGTATAATTTATCTAGTCCCACCCATCCTACCCCACGATCTGCCTATCGCAACTGATTTGAGGGAAGGTTTTCGTATCTGTCAACGACAGTGTTGCCAACTGGCGGACAGAATAGGAGGTAACAGGGTTGCCAATGTGGTAAATTTTGGTGCGGTTTTTGGGGATTTAGGGCTAGATAAATTATACAGGTAAGTATTATTAATATTAATTTTAGAATAAAAATTCCATTTTGTCGACAGTTGTGACGTCTGTCAAAAGGTCGGTAAGCCTAACCAGCCTATGTATACCAAAAGCAGCTCTATGTCCTATTCCAGTGGCTTCTAAAAACCTTTAAGAGGTTATTATTGATGTAGTGGAAAGGAATATATTTTTACTATTATGGATAAGATGTCTCGATATCCCAAGGCATTACCACTACGTACAACAAAAAGTACCAAAATTGTGGATGTATTAACCCTCTTACGCCGACTGGACGTATTTTACGTCGACATTTTTTGTCTCCCGTGTGCCGACTGGACGTATTTTACGTCGACTTACAAAAGTTTTTTTTAAAATTTGCGGAAAAATACTTATAGGCCTACCAGCCTAAAACTTTTGAATCACGCGCCTTGGGGGATGCTGTGAGTTCACGGATCAAGGTGTTGTTTTGTTTACAATCGTCTACGCAGGCGCGCAAGCGCGAATTTCTTTCTTGCCACACTAAAAAGTATCTGTGACACATCTCGGAAATTATTTTGTCACTTTGACATAATTTTTGTACCATTGTAAATTAGCCGTTACATGAAGTATTATATATGAAAATGTGCGCATTTTTATGTAGAATACAACAATAAAATACTCATGATTGTAGCTTTTATCAGTTTTGAGACCATATCATCAGAGAAATATAAGATAATTGCCAAAATTTCAACCTTTGGTCAACTTTGACTCTACCGAAATTGTCGAAAAACGCAATTGTAAGCTAAAACTCTTATATTTTTGTAATATTCAATCATTTACCTTAATTTTGCAACTAATTGGAAGTCTCTAGCACAATATTTCGATTTATGGTGAATTTATGAAAAAACTTTTTCCTTACGTCCACGCGGTAACTCTTCCGAAAAAAATCATACATGCGATTGTGGTAATGTTTGCACCATTTTAAAATTAGCCGTTATATAAAGTTTTATATATGGAAATGTGCGCAATTTCATGCTTAATACAACTAAAAACAACCCATGGTTGTAGCTTTTATCAGTTTTGAGATATTTTCATATAAATAACGATAATTGCCAAAATTTCAACCTTCGGTCAACTTTGACTCTACCGAAATGGTCGAAAAACGCAATTGTAAGCTAAAACGGTTATATTCTAGTAATATTCAAGCATTTACCTTCATTTTGCAACAAATTGGAAGTCTCTAGCACAATATTTCGATTCATGGTGAATTTATGAAAAAAATAACATTTTCTTTACGTCCGCGCGGTAACACTTTCGAAAAAATCACACGTGCGATTGTGGTAATGTTTGCACCATTTTAAATTAGCCGTTACATAAAGTTTTATATATGAAAATGTGCGCAATTTCATGTAGAATACAACAACAAATAATTGAAGGTTGTAGCTTTTCTCATTTTTGAAATATTTGCATAAAAATTAAGATAAATAGAAAAAAACCACGTTCGGTCAACTTTGACTCTACCGAAATGGTAGAAAAACGCAATTGTAAGATAAAACTCTTACAGTCTAGTATTATTCAGTCATTTATCTTCATCTTGAAACAAATTCGAATTCTCTAGCAAAATATTTAGATTTATGGTGAATTAAAAAAAAAATCTTTCCTTCCCTCCGTGCGCGGATTCTCCGCCACAAATCTCCGAAATGCGTACGTACCATTCTCAGAATATTTGCTCCGTTTCATATTAGGCATTTCATAGAGTTTTATATATGAAAATGTGCGCAATTTCATGTAAAATAAAACGAAAAATATTTGAAGGTTGTAGCTTTTCTTATTTTTGAAATAATTGCATATAAAAAATATACATATATAAAAAAATTCAACATTCGGTCAACTTCAACTCGTAGATATGGTCGAAAACTGCAATTGTAAGCTAATACTCTTACAGTATAGTAATATTCAATCATTTGTCTTCATTTTGAAAGAAATTGGAAGTCTAGGACAATATTTAGATTAATGGTGAATTTTTGAAAAAAATATTTGTTTACGTCCGTGCGTTACGAATTCATGCATTATTTTAAGATAATATTTTCTCTGTATTGCTTTTATAGTTTTACAATGTGTTATATACCAAAATGATCGCAATTTAGTGTACATTACAACGAAAAAATATAACTTGTTACCTTTAACCGTTTTGCGCACAGCGCGATTTGAATACTACAATTATATATGAAATTTTGTTTTTGCGCTATCATATATCGCATTATTTATATATGATAATGATAATTTTTTTCATTTCTGATGGTTGCATACTGAACTTCAGCCAATGACAAAAAAAGGAGCCTAAAATGAACTCTTAATCTTGAAAACTAAGCGCGCTGTGATTTTTTGAAAAAAATATTTTTTCCGCTTCCGCGCTCACTCTGAAACACCTCCGGCACACGGGAGACAATTTTTTTTTTCCGCTTCGGCATAAGAGGGTTAATTGACTTTTTCACCAGGTTTGGGATGCCTAAAATAATTCAATCAGATTGTGGTATTTCAGAGATAAAATGGAAGAGTTGAATATTAATTATGTAACTTCTTCACCGTATCATCTGGAAAGTCAGGGAGCTCTACAGTGCCGGATGCGTCAAAGCTACCGCCATTTGACAATAACAACCCGTGGCGGTTAGCATTGCATGCCCCATTCTCAGATGGGAAGTTGACAATTGAAGGGTGAGGAACCCATCCGCTGGAGGACTTTGAGCTCTTCCCGCCGGGTCTCCAGTTCCCATTCCCCGGTTTTGTCAGACTAGCAGAACATGCGCTAGTCAGAGTAGACAAGGTCGCGAAGGAGACAGTGATCTTCCCTAGGGATCAAGCTCAAGCTGTTTGGGTTCGCACCCTCTCAGACTGGGGTTGCGTTAACACCAAACTAACGCCCCAGAAAGGTAGCTTTACTATGTTTGTGACCCCAAACGGAGTTCCGTCGCCCTGTACATCCAAGGTGGTGGAACTAACTATGCAAGCAGTGGCGGAGGATAAGCCCTTACCAGCGCTAAAAGAGACAGAGGCTACCCCTCTACTCTTCCCCGCAGATGTGGAGTTCTGGAATGATGCTCCGGCTACGTTTACGGCACGTAAACTTGATCCGGATTGCGTTTCCGCCCTATTCACCGAGAAGCTACCTAGGATTCCGGACCACTTGGTCAAAGCGGAATTCGAGGCAAGGACCAGATTAGGAAGGTCTATCAACTCTGTCACTGCGGCGGAGTTGGTAGCATCAACCTACACTGAAGAACAGTTGTTCCGGGTCCTTACAAAAGCTCTGCTACAGACTTTCCAAACGGACCTGTACGATTTCGTTATGGCGAGACGAGCATGCAGGTAGTACGTCCTGGCGAGTGCCTCTATAAGGCACGAGCCTAATAGACTCAAAAAATCCTCAATATGGGGCAAAAATTTGTTCCCGAAAGACGAGGTCAACAACGTCTTTCATGAGGCAGCCAGAGCCAACCAGAGTCTTTGGGTCCGTTGGGGACTTCCTTCCAAAAGGAAGTTTGATGGCCCCGGACACCAATCCAGACCCAAGAAGAGGCCAAGGAGATTTCATCCTTACCAGGCCTCCCGTCCTCAGGCGGTCGTGCAAGTAGTTCCGGTCTTCCAGGTCGGTAAGCCTTCGACATCTAAGGCTCAACCGCAGCAACAGTTTGTCCTAGTACAAACTCCGCCGGCTCAGCAGTCTTCGACCTCGACAGCCATAGTGACCTCCCCAGCCTTCAACCCCGCCTACGAGTCGCGAGACGCATTTCGTGGCTACAATAGCAGGGCCAGAGGTGGCGCCCGGCTACGAGGCGGACCAAGAGGTAGAGGCTTCCGCGGAGGCAGAGGTAGCAGACCTGCAGCCAGCCAGTGAGAATCCCCAGGTGGGAGGGAGATTATATCTCTTCCGGGACAATTGGACCTTCAGTCCATGGGCCCACAATATAGTCTCAAAAGGTCTGGGGTAGAAATGGGAGAAAGGGCCCCCTCCACCAATCAGTTTTTACCAGATTCCAACGGTGGACCTTATAGACTATACCAAAGATCTCCTGCAGAAGAAGGCTATAAAGAAAGTAAAACGCCTAAACTTTCAAGGACGTCTGTTCAGTGTCCCAAAGAAGGACTCTGACAAAAGAAGAGTGATTCTGGACTTGTCCCGTCTCAACTCATACATTCATTGCGACAGATTTCGCATGCTGACCGTCTCGCAGGTGCGGACCTTACTTCCCCGTGGGGCCGTCACCACCTCTATAGATCTTACAGACGCTTACTATCATGTTCCGATAGCAAGGAACTTCTCTCTGTACCTAGGCTTCAAGCTAAGAAAGCAGGCTTACTCATTCAGAGTCATGCCATTCGGGCTCAACATTGCGCCCAGGGTATTCACCAAATTAGGAGAGACGATAGTTCAAGAACTAAGAACTCGAGGGGTAATGTTAGTAGCCTATCTAGACGACTGGCTCATTTGGGCAGCCAGCATCGACGAGTGCCACAAAGCAACAGCCAAGGTGATAAAATTCTTGGAATTTCTGGGTTTCC
The DNA here is from genome assembly GCF_015104395.2 of Macrobrachium nipponense. Classification (NCBI taxonomy): domain Eukaryota; kingdom Metazoa; phylum Arthropoda; class Malacostraca; order Decapoda; family Palaemonidae; genus Macrobrachium; species Macrobrachium nipponense. The sequence continues at coordinate 73,717,942 of NC_087204.1, forward strand.
AGATAAACAAGGAAAAATCTCGGCTCGTTTCGGCTTCCCGCTTCCAAAGGCTGGGAATTAAATGGGACCTAAACAAGCCCAAGCTATCTCTCCCACCCAAGAAGGTCAAGGAGATAGTGACGGCTACGAAACAGTTCCTCAAGAACAAAAAGGCTTCTCGGCGTACCCAAGAGAGAATTCCAGGTTCGCTACAGTTTGCGTCAGTGACGGACGTCCTATTGAAAGCCACATTGAAGGATATCAATGGAGTCTGGAGGAACAGAGCCAACATCAGTCTCAGGGACAAGATCTCTGTAATTCCACCCATTTTGACAAAAAGGCTCCGTCCATGGACGGAACACTGGAACCTGGCCAAGTCAGTACCACTGCAATTCCCTCCGCCGTCTCTAACCATCCACACGGACGCATTTCTGAGCGGCTGGGGAGGATACTCGCAATTCAAGAAAGTCCAGGGAACGTAGTCAGATATGTTTCGCCAGTTCCACATCAATATTCTAGAAGCGATGGCAGTTTTCCTGACCCTCAAGCGACTGACTCCGGCCAGAAACAGTCATATAAGGCTAGTCATGGACAGTTTAGTAGTACAGTGGTCTCCCCGTATTCGCGGGGGATGCGTACCAGACCCCCCCCGAATATTTAGAATCCGCGAATGTTTGGAACCCCTATAAAAACGCTAAAAACAGCCTATTTTGTTAGTTAAAACTTAAGAAAAACCACTTAAAATTTTCATACTTGGTTTTTTTAATAGTTTTATCACAAAAAGTGCATTTTATGATGAAATTGATAACAAAAACCAGGAATTTGTGGATATTTCTAATAGAAAAATACCGCGAATGCGCGAATTATCCGCGAATAATGCATGGAAATGTTCCCGAGAGAAATCCGCGAATGTGTGAGTCCGCGAATACGGGGGGTCCACTGTAGTCCACTGCATAAACAGAGGAGGCTCCAGGTCAAGCAAACTAAATCATGTATTGATTGCTATATTTTTGTTGGTGGCGAAAAATCATTGGCACCTGTCAGCAACTCACCTGGCAGGAGTAAAGAATGTTATCGCAGACGCACTTTCCAGGACAACTCCGCTGGAATCGGAGTGGTCCCTGGACAGGAAGTCGTTCCGGTGGATTTGCAATCAAATCCCGGACCTTCAAGTAGACCTATTCGCCACGGAATCCAATCACAAACTACCATGTTACGTGACACCCAACCTGGACCCTCTAGCTTACGCCACAGATGCAATGTCCATAGATTGGAACAATTGGCAGAGGATTTACCTATTTCCACCGATGAATCTTCTGATGAAGGTCCTGCACAAGCTAAGATCTTTCACAGGACAGGTAGTATTAGTGGCACCCAACTGGCCAAAGAGCAACTGGTTTGTGCTTCTTCTAGAACTGAATCTCCGGCCCAAACGGATCTCCCGTCCAGAACTGACACAGGTAGTACAAACTCAGACTTTGTCAGCTTCCTCAAGAATTCTGGGTGCCCTAACTTTATGGACTTCATGAATTTTGCGGCCCAAAAAGATGCTAGTATTGATCAACTAAACATCTTATTCATAGAATTAGATAAAAGAGAATCAACGCTCAGGCAGTATGATTCAGCAGTAAAGAAGTTGGCCATTTTTCTAAAAGATTCAGTTGCTCAAAATATGACTACAAATCTGGCAATTTCGTTCTTTAGAACTCTATTTGAGAAAGGCCTAGCCGCTAGTACCATTACTACGATCAAATCGGCCTTAAGGAAGATTTTTCAGCTTGGCTTTAATATTAACTTGTCAGATTCATACTTCTCTTCGATTCCAAGAGCATGTGCCCGTCTGAGACCAATAGACCGCCCTCATACGGTCTCTTGGTTTTTGAATGACGTACTTAAATTAGCCTCAGGCACTGATAATGAGTCATGCTCATATATAACCCTTCTCAGAAAGACCTTATTCTTAATGGCCCTGGCTTCAGGTGCCAGAATATCTGAACTCTCGGCTCTCTCTAAAAATCCAGATCATGTTGAATTCCTCCTGTCGGATGAAGTATTACTATCCCCAGATCGGAAGTTCTTGGCTAAGAATGAGGACCCACAAAACAGATGGGCTCCATGGAAAATTATTCCTCTGACACAGGACTCATCATTGTGTCCTGTCGTTACCCTTAAATCCTTTTTGGCCAGGACTTCCGAAAAATCTTCAGGCCCCCTTTTCATTAGAGAGAAAGGTGGCACAATTTCTCTTAAAGGTATTAGACAACAAATACTCTACCTTATTAAACAGGCCAACCCGGATTCAGTCCCACACGTCCATGACATCCGAGCAGTGGCTACCTCCATTAACTATTTTCACAATATGAATTTCGAAAAAACTTAGAGGCCCTTAAATTCTCAACAGTGGCTGCAGGGAGCATAGTCTCCCCTGAATGACCGAGTCTTATCAACTCCTTGCCTTAGCCCCTTTTTGTCAGTCCTTTTTCCCTTTAATACTCTCTCCTTCCTACCTGCCTCGCTCGTATTGCCTGCCAACCCTCTCTCTTCCGGGCCGGGCTGGTTGGTTTGCCATCCCGTCACTGGAACATGTACGTAGTGTTGAGACCATATTGGTATCGCTGACCTGTCTGTACATACCTTTTGTATATTGCTTCAGATACCATTCTTTTATATTGTCTTATTATATTATCTTATTATTGCTAGTTTTAAGCCATAGTTTAAGTTCTAGTGTAATTAGTAAGTAAATTTCCGCCTTATTACAGCGCATTAAATTTACTCTTTAAGTGAACCTTAGGTTTCATTATTCCCCCCTTTTATATACTCGTTTGGTATCTGTTAAGCTTGGATGGAAATTCTCTGATAGTTTTTCACCAGCAGACACAGGTCGAACCCAGAAAAGGGATTTTGACAAAGGAAAAATCTATTTCTTGGGGAAGATCTGTGTCGCCCGGTGAACCCATTCCTTCTTCTTTCCCCACCCTTAATCAGTCCAAGCTTGGATGTCTATTCCAGGAATGAAGATGGCGGGCGGGTAGTAGTAGTAGTAGTAGCAAGAGCGAGTGGAAGGTAAGGGGAGTAGCCTTTGTAACGGCTGTTGCCGTGGGAGGGACTTTGGAGAGGAATCCTCTAATTGGCAGAAGACCCGTGAGTAGTGGCTTCCACTCGCCCTTATGCTTATACCGACACCCTTGGGGTGTTCAAGCTGAGGGTAGTAACTTCAGCATACCATGCTAGCTTTTTCTCTGGTATATTTAGGATCTATTTATACTTAGAAAAGTGAGCTACAGGAACTTTTCACTGGGCGACACAGGTCTTACCCCAGAAATAGATTTTTCCTTTGTCGAAATCCCTTTTTTTCTTTTTCAGATGGTGAAAATATTAATAATTGTTTTGATAGCAGTGAATGGCTTTCGATAATAAGGGTTTCTTTGAAAAACTTTTCAAATGAACAGAGGTCCTTAAAGAAGTTAGTGTTTAATTACAGTCATACCTCTACATACGAAAGTCCCTATGTACAAAAAATCCAGGTTAAGAAGGCAAAGACAAAGAATTTTTGCTTCAGTGTACAAAAATAATTCAGGTTGCAAAAGGGAGTACTGTAAATTCCGAGATTCACCCGCCCGTGCCACCGAGAACAATTTTAAAACTCGTGCCCCGCCAACTCAGTAGACTCGCCACCATCCTCCTGCTCTCCCATTGGTTCCTGATGCTAGTCACCGCCGTAAGATCCTGCTCTCTTATTGGTCAGTATCTTTCCCATCATGCACCTATGTAATGGTGTTCCTTGACCATTTCGTTGTAGCAGCGTTATCGTTCACACCTGGAATTCGTTCGTTCACATAGATTTAGTTTGTTAACGTAAATTCGTGTTAGTGATTTCGCTTTCTTTGTACTGTAAGTTACTTTATCGTGTTGTGTGTGAACTTAATTACTTATGTTATTAGCCATGGGTTCCAAGAATGTTGCTGAAGTTCACGGAGAGAAGAGGATGCTTTCTATGGAGACGAAGATGGAGATAATTAAGAAGTATGAAGATGGCATGCGGTTGCGTGATTGCTAAGGAATACAGCCAAAATCCGTCAATGATAGGCACCATCCTTAAGCAGAAGGAAGCCACCAAAGCAGCTACACCTTTCAAGGGCGTGACTATTTTTTCCAACGAGAGGAGCCACGTGCATGATGAAATGGAGAGGCTGCTTCTTGTATGGATTAAGGACAGAAATCGCTGGCGATACGATAACCGAAACTGCAATCTCCCACAAGGCCAGTGCCATTTTTGGTGATCTGAGTGCTCAGGCCGAAGACGACGCAGGATAAGGGACATCGAAGGCAAACCCAGACTTCAAGGCTTCTCATTTCAAATAACCCCAGAAAATAATACACTTATGTTAAAATTAAAAAAAAAAATTTTTTTAATTCACTAGTTAAGGATCAGTGTCGGCTCCCTATCCCAGCAACGCATCCGTGGACACGTATAACAAAGAGAGAAGGATCTCTCATAGGCCCACTTGATCTCCTTCGTGCAAAGAGAAGTCAACACAGAGTTGCATCTCCCGTTATACAGCTAATATGACTCTCACGACATATTGTTATGGAAAGAACAAGAATTGTTAAAAGCTCGCACTTCAAGCACTTTTAATTCTTAGCTGTTTGAAGGAAACATCAAGTTACTCAAGAAGTGCTTTAGAGATTCCACTCTTCCAAAGAAGACCAGGGCTTTCTTTGCAACAGATATCTTCTGGATGAAACCCTGGAGCCTGGCAATTGCCCGCCTGGCTGGCGCCCGCGACTGGCTGGCGCCTAAGCCGCCTGCCTTGGCGCCATCGCCCAGAGCTGGCGCCGCGCGCCTCTGGCTGGCGCCTCGCGCCTGGCTGCGGCCCTCGCGCCTGCCTGGCAGCTCGGCCCCTGGCTGGCGCCTCGCGCCCTGCTGGCGCCTCGCTGGCTGGCGCCCGTCGCGCCTGGTGGGGCCTCGCGCCTGGCTGGCGCCTCGCCCCTGACTGGCGCCTCGCACCTGGCTGGAGCTTCGCGCCCCTGCCTGGCGTCTCCGCCTCGCGCCAGCCGGTGGGACCTCGCGGCCTCTGCATGGCGGCCCTCGCGCCATGCCTGGGCCGGTTCCTTCGCGCCTTGCCTGGCGCCTCACCGTTCTGGCTGGTGCTTCGCTTGCCTGGCGCTCGCGCCTGGCTGGTCCTCTACGCCTGGCTGACTTCTCCCCACTTGCTGGAGATTCGAGCTTGTTAAGAGTCTCGATGAAAACTGGCGATGTCCACCTCGGACACTTTATTTGCCTGATTTATTCGCCTCTAGCGCATCTGCGCCAGATTGGAGGCCTACTCCTTCTCCTCATCAGACAATGACAGTGTTTATTTGGACTGTCTTGCTCTGGCGTCTTTACACCTGTTTGGCATTTGGCGCCTGATTGGCGCTACATTGTCCGAAAGTCTGGACATCCACAATCGTTTATCAGGAGAAAGGAAAAGGGTGGAAGAAATTATTTCACTTTGAGCTTATGGCCTCTGCAACAAGGGGAGGTAATTTTAGTCGGCTACATCCCAGTAGACGATAGGAAATCTAATAGTCCGAGAGACCAGTCTTCCTCCGAGGAGGATCATACTTGATACTTCAGTTGCTAACGAGCACTCTTCCTACATGTTGACAAGTTCTCTCGTTGCAAAATCTTCCCTATCCTTGCACGAAGGCAGGGAAAGAGCCTGGAAGTTTAAGGAGACTCTGAGCTGAAATTGGGAGGATTCCCGATTTCTAGCTCTTTAAATATATCTCTTCGAACCTTCTGGGAAGTAGTTTTGAGCCCTCATCGTATTCCAAAGACTCTGTCAGCAAACGTTTAAACCTTATCTTCTTTTGTAAGTAACAACGTAAATACATTCCCTGGACAACGAATCCTTTATCTGAAAGCGTTGATCCAGGAATAAAAGGTTATAGTTCTTTTGCCAAACATACCATGCTGGCAGGAACCCATTGCCGAGTCTTTCTAGAATTTGATTCCAGATTCCAAGCCCAAAATCTCACTCGTCCTTTTAGTCGATTAGTACCAAGAGAAACATTGATGAGGAGCTGTTCCATCTTGTCAGAACACGGAATCTGAGGCCCAAATAGGATCCCATTGTAACTATAAGATCTCCAAGTCTTGTTGTATAGAGGTATTGTGTAAGATCCCGAAGATCTTAATGCTCTGCTATCTCCAATTCCCTTTATAGCCACAGAGTATAGCCTTTTACTGCGTTCTTTGATAGCAGATATATACAAAGGTAATTCTTCCCTCTTAAAGGGAAGAAAAAACCGCTATGTGGTTCACAGAGGTATCGGAAGAGGACAGTTTCCTCATTCCCTCAAGCACGATCTGCAGTAATTATATATCTTATCCATGACTACTGTCATTTACCTTGAAACATCCTCTCATTCATGTCCACTTCTGGTCAGTCTGCACGCAGACAGACTCAGAGTGGAGAGGTTGTTAAGGTCCATTTAAAATAGATGTTGAAAGAATATTCAGACTGTCTTGGAAAAGACTTCCAAAACCTGCTGTGAGAAGAACGTGACCTCTGAGAATCCAACCTCTCTAAGTCTAAAATGAGGCATAACATATATCCTCTCTTTCTTTGACGCCCTTTGTCTTACATTCTGTAAAGAGTTTATCTTTTAGGGGAAGAAGACTAACTTTTATTCCCCTTTCTATAACATAAAGATGGCGTATATTGCTACCTCTCTCTTATATTCTTTCTTCCTGTCCTCGTGCCTGGGCAACGAGAGAATGGAAAAATTCTATCATTGTTATTCTGCAAAACAAATTATTATTATCCTATTCTCCTACTAACTGATCCAGGATCGAGGAGAATCATTCAAGATTCCTATCCTAGGACATCAGGCCGTAATGTACGGTTCAGATACTTGAAAGAGCCTCTCACCCAATACTGAGAGCTCCTACGAGTCTTCCAGTACCAAAACATTACAAGGTCTCCCTTGTTATATGTTTACATAGGAGTAGGATAATATACCATCCTGTTAATAACAATGAAAGAGGAGAAAGAGGAGCTGCATGGTTCAAGGGACTAGCCGAAACGTGCAATAAAAAAGGGGTTGCCAAGGTCTTTCTAAAACCTGCACCCAGATTAACTTATGAGTCCGATATATTTTCTATCACTTGTCTCATAAGGTTGAGGAAAGCGAGAGACCTCTAAAGATATCAGTTCTCTTCACCATGTAAAGGTCTATAAGCAGAAAAAAACCCACTTATCCTGACACGTACTACGTTCGCCTGTGCGATATCTAGAATAATTGTCAGTAGAGGGTTGATCTGGCAAAAAGAGTTTCTCCCAAAACAACTCCTCTTGCCAGGAAAGAAGTCGCTCACGCGACCACTATATTACCTGACATGAGAAATCTGTTCTTGTTAGAGACTTCCGCAATTTCAGTTAATCCTGACAAGGGCCACGGCCGCCTGTGCGACAACTTGTGTCCCTGTCAGGAAAAAACTGATCTTGTGTCAGTTCTCAAAGAGGAAACTCTTGGAAAGTCTATCTCCAAATACTGAGAAATTGGAGATCCTGATGTCTTGCGCCTGGCTGGCGCTCGAGCCTGGCTGACGCCTCGCGCCTGGTTGGCGCCTATCGCCTGGTTAAAGCCTGGCGCTCGCGCCTGGCTGACGCCTCGCGCCTGGCTGACGCCTCGCGCCTGGCTGGCGCCTCGCACCTGGCTTGGCGCTCGCTGCTGGTGGCGCCTATCGCCTGGTTAAAGCCTGGCTGGAGCCTTTATGGCCTATTACTTGCAACCTTGGTCAGGAAATCTCGATATCAAAATAAGAAGAGGTGCTGTAAGAATCCTATAATTCTACAGTACTTCCATAGTTGGATGTTTCTTCTCAATTTTCCTCTAATACGAGTATATCGGAAGGGGAATTATTCTTTCCTCGGTTAATTCTTCCGTATCCCCCCCCCCTTTTTTTCCTGAACGAGAAGGACCACTCCAGTGCGAGGGACTGAGTAACTTCCCAGCTCTATGTAGGAAAGCATAATTTGCTCTAAGGTATATCTATTAACTAATTATTGTCTAGTTAGAGCCAGGCGTCTGGCTGGCGCTTATGATTCCTTATGGCATGGTTTGAGGAAAAGGAAGCAGTCTACAGGAAGACTGTTCGTCTTCTTCTTGCTAAGAGATCTATGAAGAAGACTTCTCGCAGGTTCTCACAACTCTTTGCAATAAATGTTAGACATACTTTAACAGTTATCATCGTCGATCGAGGTTCTCACGGACTCGCAAATTCTTGCATTGCTTTTATTTAATAACTCGCTCAAACGAGAAATATTTTGGATGGTGCTCTAGGCTTATTGCACCAAGCTGGCGCAATTTGTGCCAGGGTGGCGCATCTGCGCCAGGCTGGCGCCTCCTACTAATTATCTTTATGTTATGTGCCAGAACATCTGTGTCTTTATGGTACCCGACATCCTTTCATATGTTAATTCCGTTCTTATTATGAAAAACTTTTCTATAAGTAGTATAATCCATTCAGGGAAACCATTTCCCACTAAAAGAATGTTTCCCATCCGACTCATACAACTTCTGCGCAATATCCGATTCTAAATACGGTTGTGTCCTTTCTCGAAAGACTTAACCATACCGTAGTCTTGAAGTGAATCTCTATTACATCTCTCTTCTCACTAAGTATGTATTCTAATAAGTAATGCTTTCGTAAGTATGAGTGCATTAAATAATATCATGTTCTGCTGCATTAGAATCCATTAATCATGTTACCTACGGTAAACAGCATTGAAAGGTTGTAATATCCTTCTTATTGAAAGATTCCTAACAAAAGGCAGACAATATTTTATTTATGATAGCTTCAGTATTCCCTCAATCCAAGGCTAAGACCACGATTGTAGGGAAGAGATACGGTTAGTTATCCCATTCCGCAGGAGAGAGAGCTGTAAATGACCTGTCACGACTGAGAACAAGATGGTACTGCGACTGCGTTCGTTGGTCTTCAAAGCGAAAGCAGTCTGGCCTTCCCTTTCCAGAGTTGCCAGTTACTCCATTAAATAAAGGAATCTTATAAATTATTATCGAACTTCAGGAAGTTTTTATATAAGCATAATTAAGCTAACGAGACTTCGACAAGTCTAGAAACTAAACAGGTGTCGTCTAAACAATTCTTTTAAACCAATTCCTTCCTAGGAAAGTCCTAGAAGGGTACTGGTAATTCATGGAAACCTCTTCTAACACGAAGAAAAATGTTCTATCCTACTCTCAATCCACCAATAAAGATATGCTTCTCCGATCACTTCTCGAAGACACGATAGCATCATATAACTCATACTCTAGCGTAATAGAATCCTCTATAATACTGTTACATTAAGGTAAACCGTATTAATTTAGGAAATTTTGTAAGGGTTTCACTTGACCATTATAGCATAAATTTCGGTATGTGTCTATGCCTTGCCATACCGTAGTCCTAAGGCGATTTGTCCTAAGCATGGTAGGAGCTAGAAGCTTAAAAGTCATACATATATGCTTTATCACTCAACGAGATCCATATAATTCATTCGATTGACAAACAATCTAAATCGTTCTCATCATAATAGATTTATATCTAAAAATGCATCGATGGGGAATCTTATGTTGAAATAACAATTTCATACCCCCATGGGATAGCGTTCTCGTCTAGTTGCGAAAAAAAATGTTCGAACAATGACTTTATCACAAAAGTTATCGAATGATCTCTAATATTAGAAGGCGCTAAATCGTCACCTGATTCCGAAAGGTGGATCGATTAATGTCATTCTCATTTTGAATAATTCTACCAGAAGGCATTATACGAGGATCTTCGCCAATTTAATTCTTTTGAAGTTCTTCTATCCATCGAGGAACCCTAGGCATAAAAAGGGAGAAACACTGTTTTAGGATGCCTTTCCAATGGCTATCCCTGGCAGTCTGGGACGCTCTACAGAACCTGCCGAGGGGACGCCTGACCGGTGGGGATTCTCTGAAACCTCCTTATGGTTTTCGACATTCCTTCTCCTCTGGGCTTGTGAGCTTGGAAGAGGTCTAGACCTGAGAGCGAGACAGAGCCGATCAGACGCACCCTCCATTGTAATGGGGGAACACTATATTCACTTCTTACGTTCTAAGAGTTCGCATTTGAACTATATCCAAAGTCTACAATTTGCAAATATGATATTGTAGATTCTGCGGAGTAAGGTGATGAGGATGCAACAACTACTAGTACTGTTACTACTATAATTGCTCGTTAACACAAGAGCTAATAAAGCTTCTAAAGGATAGTTACTTTTCTGACTTCCCCAACTAGGAAGAAAGATATACATTTCCTCAATCAAACTCTAACACTTATTTGTATTAATGAATAAATATAAGTAATTCCCTTTCATGAAAGTATAAGTAATTTACTTTCGTGAAAGTGGATGAGTGTCTACCGAAAACTTCGGTAGTTACACGTCACTAATCTTCTAAATTTTCGAAGTTAATTTTATCAAAAAATTCTAAAAGTTAACAAAAGCGTATGCCGAACCAAAGATCCATTACTTCCCTGTAAAAGTTAGCCCAGACGATCGATGGCGATGAAACACGAAAATCCATCAGGAGGAACTGCAAACGTTGTTTACATTCCAAGCGACAGAAAAAATATGAATTAGAAAACGGGTATGGTTCCTATTCCCACCACCCAGCAGCCGGGGGGTAGATCACCTGACCTACCTGCCGCGTGCCGCGAAATTCGAATTTCTGTCGGACGACGGAGTAATAGCTATGTATATATCTGACAGGTAAGTTGAATGTATAAAAATACATTTTACATGGAATAAATACAGTTTTACATACAAAAAAGAATTAGAAATAAATATAAATGAATAATGCAATGAATAATCAACATTTAACATCACTCTTACCTTAATGGAAGACTTGTTAGTGTATGGAAGACAGAGAGTAGGGGAGAGGGAAGAAAGATTACTGTTTGGAAAAGAAATCCCCCCTCCAGAAGGACTTCAGGTATCATGAACATTTCTGCGGTTACTTTTCTACGTTTTTAGTGGCACTGTCTGAGGTTACTTCCCAACTTTGTTTTTTTACTGGCACTAGGACCAGCTTTAGAGTCACTGGACCCCTGCCAAATAACAAAACTGTCCAGAGGCATTTGTTTCTGACGTCTCTTTAAAATTTTCCTAAAATAATGCAAAGCGTTGTCATTAAACATGTTAAGAGACATGGATTACGTCTTTGTTCGGATGTTGTCTCTCAACAAAATTTTGCAAATCTCCATGTGATGGTAATTACTTCATAGCAAAGGAAGTTAAAGGAAAAGGAAAATGCATTTTCAACAAGTTCGGCAGCAAGGAGGCATTAGCGCATGTTGTTGGAGGTGCCTGTTCTCATGATGGTTCTAGAATCGGCAGGAGTGTTGTGGAACTCGTCAGGCGCCGTCGTGACGCGAGAAATGCAGCGATTTCTGATGCAATACCTTGTCTAGATTCTTCGGAGAAGTTCCGGTAATCTCGGGAGTCTGTGACGCTCGCCGTAGGCCCCGCCCCAGGATGCCGTATAAATACGACAGACGAAGTAGGAGAAAGCAGAGATCGTCAGAGAGAGATCATCATTTAGTCACAGAGAGATATCCTCAGTAAGAGCCACAGATCAGATTATCAGTGAGAGATCAGCAGCAGCAGAGATCATCCGAGAGAGATAAGATAACGTGTATATATATATATATATATATATATATATATATATATATATATATATATATATATATATAGATATAGATATAGATATAGATATAGTATATAGATATAGATATAGATATAGTATATAGATATAGGTATAGATATAAGAGATATATATATATATATATATATATATATAATATATATATATATATATATATATATATATATATATCTATATATATATATATATATATATATATATATATATATATATATATATATATATATATATATATATAATATATATATATATATATATATATATATATATATATATATACAGTAGTACCTCGAGATACGAAAGGCTCTACTTACGAAAAACTCAAGATACGAAAGCCAATGCAAAAAATTTTATTGCTCTACATACGAAAAGTTTTCAAGATATGAATGGTTGTTGCTGTAAAGTCCCGAGATTTGCCCGGACCACTGAGAACAATTTTAACACTCCCGCGCCACCAACTGAGTAAACTCGCCACCATCCTCCCTCTCTCCCATTGGTTCCTGATGCTAGTCACCCCATAAGGTCCTGCTCTCCTATTGGTCAGCATCTACCTCTTGTGCTTTAAGTATTCTATTGGTAAAAGGATGCTGTAAATTGAAAAACTTATTCATGCAATACATTTAATAAAAAAGAACATTAGGTAAAGATAGAATAAAGAATAGAAATGAATGGTTATTATACTGTTTGGTAGTTTCAGCAGTTGAAGAGAGATAATGAAAAATTATGGCTTACTGAGAAAAGTGATTGCTTGTCGATCGTTCGATACTCGTAAGTGCTGGATGTAAACAGACGTTTGGAAGCTTTTTTTTTGTTTGTTTATTATAGTTAATGGTTACTTAATTAATAATTATTTTAAATGAGTACATGCAATACATTTAATAAAAAAATTGTGAATTAGATATCATAAAATATAAAATAAATCAGACTGCCAACAAATACGTATTTTTTAGAATTCTTCTTCTGTTTTATTATTACGTTACGTATACGTATGTTTCATTATAGCTGTCAGTAACTCGGTATCTCCGTTAGGTAAAGATAGAATAAAGAATAGAAATGAATGGTTATTATACTGTTTGGTAGTTTCATTAGTTGAAGAGAGATACTAATGAAAATTTATGGCTTACTGTGTGCTAGGAAAAATGATTGCTTGGCGCTCGTTTGATACTCGTAAGACGGGTAAGAGCTGAATGTAAACAATCAATTGGAAGGTTTGTTTTTTGTTTGTTTGTGTATTATAGTTAATGATTAATTAATAATTATTTGAAATGAGTACATACTGATTATTTATACATTTTATTGGCATATTCTAAACTTTTAGCTCTTAGGTTTAAATGTCAGAATCATAGACTAGGCTACAGTAGCAACCGCTAACATAGGCTAGGCTTATTGCTAAGGGACATATGCTAAAGTCCTAATATATGCAGTAAAAATGGGGTTGAACATTACATGCAGTTGAATATTACTCAAGTATGTACATTTTGCCTTTTTGGAGTCATATTTCTTCCGTCGTAACCCTAGAACATGTGTTTTAGGCCTGGAAATATAATTTACTGGGGTGTTTTTGGAGGGCTTGGAACGGATTAGCCATTTTACATGTAAAATGTGTTCCAAGATACGAAAAACTCATAATACGAAGGCCGCCTCGGAACGGATTAATTTCATATCTCGAGGTACCACTGTATATATATAATATATAAATCCCCCCAAAACTCATAAATTTCCGTCATTCAATAATGCATGACTGGATCGAACTGATTACTGGTTGCCCGTGGAAATATGAATTTGGGTGATATCACTCCCTTATGATGCACCCACTTACGCAAATTCAGTCTTAAATTTCACGGTTGGAATATGATTAGAAGATTTGAGGTAAAAGGTTGAAATGAAAAGGTGGAGTTAGGATTGTGGGTAGAGGTAGTGGTAGAGGGGGAGGATGGGTGGTTGGGGTCTGTCGCCTTCCTACTTAACCAGGTGGTGATTTTACGGGTGCTCTGGTTGTTTGTGACCGTCTTTCTTATTTTTTTTATATAGCGAGTGTGTTTCCCAGGTGCAAGGACAGGTTCTGGTGTCGGTCCTGATGGTTCTATCTTTGCCTAAATAACAAACAGCAGCCCTGCATTGTAAGCCTTGCAATGCCCGGAACTAGGACTAGTCACCTGAGGGTAGCAGCAGCAGTTAGAGCCTTTCTCGAAGATGGTGTTTTATGCTCGGTCCTAGAAGCTAAAATCAGAACAACCAACCACACCCAACTTCTCTGTTGAATCTAGGTGCATTCATGGTTGATTATGTTTAATGTTGCGGAATTTTCCCTTTACATTCTATTGATACTTGCATGTTTTTATGCATATTCGCTAAAATAATTTATAGTACACTATGATATCAAATATGTGTTTCCACATTGCTCGAAATACACATTGGTAATGTTGGTAATCCTGTGATGAACAAAAATTTCAAACAGTTTCATTTCTATAGTTTGAAGTAATTACTATACTTTAAAATAATTACTGTTACCGTAATTTTTTCTTATGATGGTTATAAACATCATAGATTTGATATTTGTACATCATATGTTAGCTTTGTTTTGTTTGATAGAGCTTTCATTGTAGAAAACAAATAAGTTTTTCAGCTACGTGTTTTAGTTGCCAGTTAGTGAATTTCGAACAAAATCCTCTGAAATTTGTCGCTTCAATTCTGGAATTTACTGTACAAAGCAGTAAAGGTTTCAGTCCTAGTAATAGCAATGCGAGTAAAAGTGACTATGTATTCCTGTTATACATATGGAAAACCTGGTCATACGTCTAAGTTTGTAAGAGTAAAGTGGCATCTAGTGGCTCAGAATTAACTTGTTTCCGATGTAATGGGAAAGGGCATTTAGCGAGAAATTGTGCAGTAGAAAGGAAGGACGGTAAGAAACCAGTATCTCTAGTTAACCTTTAGTCAAGTAGGAATGATGTAATGAAAGAAACTAGGAAAATTTTTGGTGAATTTCTGTCAGAAGGCATAGTTTCCTCTCTTGGAGGAGTAGATTCGAGAGAAGTATTGTTTCGTGACACAGGAGCTGCTGTCTCACTAATTAGGAGTGAGTGTGTGCCGAACAGGGCAGAAATCAATATGGAAGAAAAAGTCATGTTAGGTGGTTTTCCTAACACTTGTGTTCTTTGTCCTTTGTTGAAGTTGAATTTAGAAAGTCAGGTAGTGTCAGGAGAAGTGAAACTTGCAGTTGTGGACAGTTTGCCCGTCGTAGGCGTTGACATTATTGTCGGTAATGACTTAGCTTTATCCAAGAATGTGAATCCTGTTGTGAGGAATATTCCGGTGCCTGAAATGGTAGTAACTAGGTCGGGTTTAGATACAGACATAGACTACGATCATAATTTGTTCGTGGATTCGAACGAGAGTGAGTTCGTGGATTAGAACGAGAGTAAGTTGTGGATTCGAACGAGAGTAAGTTAGTGGATTCGAATGTGAGTAAGTTCGTGGATTCGAACGAGTGTGATAGAGGTAGCGAGGTTGATCTTGGCATGAGTGTGGCTGAGAGACCGGACTCTATTGATGTTGACAGTGAATTGTCAGTGATAGCCAAACGGAAGGCATAGCTGTCGAAAGTAACGTAGTAAATATACCGGTATCTAGTACTAGTTAAGGTGATGAATTAGGCTCTAACGTTTTGGATAAGGATGAGCTAGTCAAGTTGCAGAGAGAGGATGAGACACTAACCCGAATTTTTTAGTGTGAGCTGGATGATGATCTCGATGATGTGTGTAAGGAAACTTTGTTTAAAGGACCAAGTTTTGTGTCGTTATGTTCGACCGAAGTCGGGTAATAAAGGGAAAATCACCGAACAATTAGTGGTTCCTAGGAAACTTCGTGAGCTAGTTTTGAAGTTAGCACATGATGAGCAAGGACATTTCGAAGTGACTGGAATGAAACTCCCAGTTGCCTATTATTCAAAGAAACTGAATAAAGCACAACAGAACTATTCCACTATTGAAAAGGAATTGTTTGGTTTAGTTACAGCCTTGCAACACTTTGAGATTCACGCACGTAGCGGTTCTGTTTTAACTGTGTATACTGATCATAATCCGTTAGTTTATTTGGAGAGGTTTAGGAACAAGAATAAACATCTAATGCGTTGGAGTTTAGAAATACAAGACTATAACCTGAAGATAGTTCACATAAGGGGAAAGGATAATGTATTAGCTGATAGCCTCTCTAGAGATTTCTCAGAATGAGTAGCCTAATAACCGTTTTCTGTTATCGCACGAGTGAGTGTGTGAGTGGAGAGGCGTGCCTGTTTGACTGGATTAAAGCTTTATGCAGAATTGTTTTCCTGCTGTTTAATTCTAGCTTCTCTTTAGAAAAAATATAAAAGTTGATTTCATTTTTTTTCTCTTTTGGGGGGCGTGTGATGGTAATTGCTTCATAGCAAAGGAAGTTAAAGGAAAAGGAAAACGCATTTTTGAGAAGTTCGGCAGTAAGGAGGCATTAGCGCATGTTGTTGGAGGTGCCTGTTCTCATGATGGTTCTAGAATCAGCAGGAGTGTTGTGGAACTCGTCAGGCGCCGTCGTGACGTGAGAAACGCCGCGATTTCTGATGCAATACCTCATCTAGATTCTTCGGAGAAGTTCCGGTAATCTCGGGAGTCTGTGACGCTCGCTGTAGGCCCCGCCCCCAGGATGCCGTATAAATACGACGGACAAAGTAGGAGAAAGCAGAGATCGTCAGAGAGAGATCATCAGTTAGTCACAGAGAGATATCCTCAGTAATAGCCACAGATCAGATTATCAGTGAGATCAGCAGCAGCAGAGATCATCCGAGAGAGATAAGAGAAAAAGGGACCGACAAAGGATCAGAAGAAAAGTTGCTCGACAGTTGGTTGGATTTTGGTCAAGCCATCTTCAGGAGTGGACGACCGAGTTATTTCGATGTTGGGGGAGACTTCAGAGAAGAGACGTTCTGCTAGAGGTTTTGGGAAGTTCCTGCCCCTCATGTATCAAGAGTAGACATTATTTTCTGCAATACGGAGTCAAGAAGACGTCTGCAATCGCCATTCTCCTTTTGTGAAGTCATCGCTTCGAGTCACTAAACCGGCCAGCAAGTATTTAATTACCTCGCTGTTCCCCCAGTTCATGCAGTGAGATTCTGTTTTTTTATGTAAATAGGAGATACCATTCTGCATTTACCTTTGTTAGTAAGCTTGTAAATAAACCTTTGTTGTGTTAGTGTTTCTTTCTATATTCGTATCCCCAGTTTCAACTGTTGGTGTTGAATTTTTTTTGTTTTTGTTTATTTCATATCGAACCTGAAGCGGATCTCTCTCTCAGAGGCCATAACACTCCACTTCGCAAACATTTCTTTCATCACTGAAGTAGGCATAGTATCCCCTCTCGCTTCCTCAGATTCCTCATCTGCTGTCTGCTGCTGTTCCTGCTGAAGGTCTTGTAGCTCCTCCATTATTAGCTCTTCCCTGTGGCCATCCACTAGCTCTTCCACATCATTGCCACTCATATCCAAGCCCATGGACTTCCCCAGAGACACAATTGACTTCACAACAGGCATAGGGTAATTGGGGTCAGCCTCAAACCACTTGAAATGGGTCATGGGAGAAAATGGGATGCTTTGTTTGGGCACTTCATATGGGGCCCAGCGCCTGGAGCATTTCTGAGAGTACAAAAACCGAGGAACCATATGATAACTGTGACAAATTTTATGACAAAAAAGTCTATGAAAACTGAAACGTATGAAAACCAAGGTTCCACTGTATGTATTTAAGATGTATTAATCACAGTTTTCTTTACAGGGGATGTTGATGTTTTAGGCGTAGTATGTGGATTACTTGAGGTTAAAAGGCGGGGGTGATCACTGGTAACTGTTAAGAATACAGTTTAAGGTACAATATGGTTTTAGGTTGAAGGTTTATACTAAGTTAAAAGAATAGACAGGCACTAATCCAGTTATTCTATAATTTTCAGGCGATTAATTTTGGTTCATTGATTTTGTGTGTTACTTGCGCTGGGGAGATCTGTGGTGTTATTCTCTGTGTTGTTCGGTGAGGTTGTATGTATTGTGTGTAGGAAACTATGGTGATGAGTGTGGTAGGTCCCTTAGATAAAGACAGTGGTTTTTTGGACAAACTTTCATTGGCAGTGAGAGAGGTATAATCAATGAAATCGGACTGTGTTATTTGTGGAAAAGGTTATGGCCTATGAACAATATATAACAGGATCTGGATATTAGAGCAATATCTAGCTCTTAAATTTTATGTGAGGGCAATGTGAAGCTCTTAGATTTGGGGCATTTATTCTTTATGGTGTTGTTGAAGATTTCTAGTTTTGAAACCTCCCCTGTATAATACTATTAAGATTATTATAATGATGTTGGTATATTCATTGTGAGCTGCTATCCTTGATACTTGCCACCTGCCAACCTCCCCCCCAACCCCCAACTGTGGCGGGATCACAAGCTAAAACCAAACAACTCTCTAAAAACACACTTGTACTCACCACATACTTGACACACTCCAGACGAGGAGCTGCGCTGTCCGCTGGATACGGCCCTTGTAACACAATACACAAACAAACAAACAAGGACTAAAACCATACAAAAATTTAACAATACAACAAAAGACCACTCCACAAACAATCACTAACATCAAAAAACAATAACATGACAAGTCAATACAACCACCTACAACACCAAGGAACCAAAACAACTCACCAACCAACAACAACACTCAACGCTCACAACTACAACAACTCATCTGCAACACAACACAACTCACAAGCTTAACAACCCTCCAACACACAAGCACAACAACTTCAGCAACATAGGCACAACAACTCTAAGCATACAATATCAACAATAATTCAAACAACAATTAAAAAACACACAATATAACTGACCATCAATGCCTTCAATACTGACTCCACTGATTACATTTACTGACTTACTGCCCAGAACTTTGATCATAAACTT
>NC_087204.1:73737141-73799641 GCF_015104395.2 Macrobrachium nipponense
AAGTTTATGATCAAAGTTCTGGGCAGTAAGTCAGTGAATGTAATCAGTGGAGTCAGTATTGAAGGCATTGATGGTCAGTTACTATGTGTTTTTTAATTGTTGTTTGAATTATTGTTGATATTTTATGCTTAGAGTTGTTGTGCCTATGTTGCTGAAGTTGTTGTGCTTGTGTGTTGGAGGGTTGTTAAGCTTGTGAGTTGTGTTGTGTTGCAGATGAGATGTTGTAGTTGTGAGTGTTGAGTGTTGTTGTTGGTGAGTTGTTTTGGTTCCTTGGTGTTGTAGGTGGTTGTATTGACTTGTCATGTTATTGTTTTTTGATGTTAGTGATTGTTTGTGCTGTGGTCTTTTGTTGTATTGTTAAATTTTTGTATGGTTTTAGTCCTTGTTTGTTTGTTTGTGTATTGTGTTATAATGGCCGTATCCAGCGGACAGCGCAGCTCCTCGTCTGGAGTGTGTCAAGTATGTGGTGAGTACAAGTGTGTTTTTAGAGTTGTTTGGTTTTAGTTTGTGATCCCGCCACAGTTGGGGGTTGGGGGTTTGGGGGTGGGGGGAGGTTGGCAGGTGGCAAGTATCAAGGATAGCAGCTCACAATGAATATACCAACATCATTATGATAATCTTAATAGTATTATACAGGGGAGATTTCAAAACTAGAAACCTTCAACAACACCGTAAAGAATAAATGCCCCAAATCTAAGAGCTTCACATTGCCCTCACATAAAATTTAAGAGCTAGATATTGCTCTGATATCCAGATCCTATTATATATTGTTCATAGGCCACAACCTTTTCCACAAATAACACTCCAATTTCATTGATATACCTCTCTCACTGCCAATGAAAGTTTGTCCAAAAAACCACTTTCTTTATCTAAGTGACCTACCACACTCATCACCATAGTTTCCATACACACAATACATACAACCTCACCGAACAACACAGAGAATAACACCACAGATCTCCCCAGCGCAAATAACACACAAAATCAATGAGGCAAAATCATTAGCCTGAAAATTATAGAATAACCGGATTAGTGCCTGTCTATTCTTTTAACTTAGTATAAACCTTAACCTAAAACCATATTGTACCTTAAACTGTATTCTTAACAGTTACCAGTGATCACCCCCGCCTTTTAACTCAAGTAATCCACATACTATGCCTAAAACATCAACATCACCTGTAAAGAAAACTGTGATTAATACATCTTAAATACATACAGTGGAACCTTGGTTTTCATACATTTCAGTTTTCATAGACTTTTTTGTCCTAAAATTTGTCACAGTTATTATATGGTTCCTCAGTTTTTGTACACTCAGAAAACGCTCCATCTGGGGCCCAGCGCCTGACTGGGCCCCATGTGAAGTGCCCAAACAAAGCCCATCCCATTTATTTTCCCCATGACCCATTTCAAGTGGTTTGAGGCTGACCCCAATTACCCTATGCCTGTTGTGAAGTCAATTGTGTCTCTGGGGAAGTCCATGGGCTTGGATGTGAGTGGCGATGATGTGGAAGAACTAGTGGATGGCCACAGGGAAGAGCTAATCATGGAGGAGCTACAAGACCTTCAGCAGGAACAGCAGCAGACAGCAGATGAGGAATCTGAGGAAGCGAGAGGGGATACTATGCCTACTTCAGTGATCAAAGAAATGTTTGCGAAGTGGAGTGTTATGGCCTGTGAGAGAGAGGTCCGCTTCAGGTTCGATATGAAATAAAACAAAACAAAAAAAATTCAACACCAACAGTGAAACTGGGGATACGAATATAGAAAGAAACACTAACACAACAAAGGTTTATTTACAAGCTTACTAACAAAGGTAAATGCAGAATGGTATCTCCTATTTACATAAAAAAAACAGAATCTCACACTGCATGAACTGGGGGAACAGCGAGGTAATTCAAATACTTGCTGGCCGGTTTAGTGACTCAAAGCGATGACTTCACAAAAGAGAATGGCAATTGCAGACGTCTTCTTGACTCCGTATTGCAGAAAATAATGTCTACTCTTGATACATGAGGGGCAGGAACTTCCCAAAACCTCTAGCAGAACGTCTCTTCTCTGAAGTCTCCCCCAACGTCGAAATAACTTGTTCGTCCACTCCTGAAGAGGTTGGCTTGACCAAAATCCAACCAACTCTCGAGCCACTTTTCTTCTGATCTTTCACGGTCCCTTTTTCTCTTATCTCTCTCGGATGATCTCTGCTGCTGCTGATCTCACTGATAATCTTGATCTGTGGCTATTACTGAGGATATCTCTCTGTGACTAACTGATGATCTCTCTCTGACGATCTCTGCTTTCTCCTACTTCGTCCGTCGTATTTATACGACATCCTGGGGGCGCTAATGCCTCTTTGCTGCCGAACTTCTCAAAAATGCGTTTTCCTTTTCCTTTAACTTTCTTTGCTATGAAGCAATTACCATACACGCCCCCCAAAAGAGAAAAAAATGAAATCAACTTTTATTTTTTTTCTAAAGAGAAGCAAGAATTAAACAGCAGGAAAACAATTCTGCATAAAGCTTTAATCCAGTCAAACAGGCACGCCTCTCCACTCACACACTCACTCGTGCGATAACAGAAAACGGTTATTAGGCTACTCATTCTGAGAAATCTCTAGAGAGGCTATCAGCTAATACATTATCCTTTCCCCTTATATGAACTATCTTCAGGTTATAGTCTTGTAATTCTAAACTCCAACGCACTAGATGCTTATTCTTGTTCCTAAACCTCTCCAAATAAACACTAACGGATTATGATCAGTATACACAGTTAAAACAGAATCGCTACGTGCGTGAATCTCAAAGTGTTGCAAGGCTTTAACTAAACCAAACAATTCCTTTTCAATAGTGGAATAGTTATTTTGTGCTTTATTCAGTTTCTTTGAATAATAAGCAACTGGGAGTTTCATTCCCATTCACTTCCAAATGTCCTTTGCTCATCATGTGCTAACTTCAAAACTAGCTCACGAAGTTTCCTAGGAACACTAATTGTTCGGTGATTTCCCCACCCCTTTATTACCTGACTTCGGTCGAACATAACGACACAAAACTTCGTCCTTTAAACAAAAAAGTTTCCTTACACACATCATCCAGATCATCATCCAGCTCACACTCAAAAATTGGGGTTAGTGTCTCATCTTCTCTCTGCAACTTGACTAGCTCATCCTTATCCAAAACGTTAGAGCCTAATTCATCGCTGTAACTAGTACTAGATACCGGTATATTTACTATGTTACTTTCGACAGCTATGCCTTCCATTGGCTATCACTGACAATTCACTGTCAACATCAATAGAGTCAGGTCTCTCAGCCACACTCATGCCAAGATCAACCTCGCTACCTCTATCACACTTGTTCGAATCCACGAACTTACTCACGTTCGAATCCACGAACTTACTGTCGTTCAAATCCACGACTTACTCTTGTTCGAATCCACGAACAAATTATGATCGTAGTCTATGTCTGTATCTAAACCCGACCTAGTTACTACCATTTCAGGCACTGGAATATTCCTCACAACAGGATTCACATTCTTGGATAAAGCTAAGTCATTACCGACAATAATGTCAATGCCTTCGACGGGCAAACTGTCCACAACTGCAAGTTTCACTTCTCCTGACACTACCTGACTTTCTAAATTCAACTTCAACAAAGGACAAAGAACACAAGTGTTAGGAAATCCACCTAACATGACTTTTTCTTCCATATTGATTTCTGCCCTGTTCGGCACACATTCACTCCTAATCAGTGAGACAGCAGCTCCTGTGTCTCGAAACAAGACTACTTCTCTCGAATCTACTCCTCCAAAAGAGGAAACTATGCCTTATGACAGAAATTCACCAAAAATTTTCCTAGTTTCTCTCATTACATCATTCCTACTTGACAAAAGGTTAACTAGAGATTCTGGTTTCTTACCGTCCTTCCTTTCTACTGCACAATTTCTTGCTAAATGCCCTTTCCCATTACATCGGAAACAAGTTAATTCTGAGCCACTAGATGCCACTTTACTCTTACAAACCTTAGACATATGACCAGGTTTTCCGTATGTATAACAGGAATAGTCACGTTTACTCGTATTGCTATTACTAGGACTGAAACCTTTACTGCTTTGTACAGTAAGTTCCAGAATTGAAGCGACAAAATTCAGAGGATTTCGTTCAAAATTCACTAACTGGAGCAACTACAACACTTAGCTGAAAACAGAAAAAGTTATTTGTTTTATACAACTGAAAGCTCTATCATACAAAACAAAGCTAACATATGATGTACAAATATCAAATCTATGATGTTTATAACCATAAGTTATAAGAAAAAATTCGTTAACAGTAATTATTTTAAATTGTATAGTAATTGCTTCAAACTATAGAAATGAAACGGTTTGAAATTTTTGTTCATCACAGGATTACCAACATACCAATGTGTATTTCGAGCAATGTGGAAACACATATTTGATATCATAGTATACTATAAATTGTTTTAAGCGAATATGCATAAAACCATGCAAGTATCAATAGAATGTAAAGGGAAAATTCCGCAACTTTAAACATAATCAACCATGAATGCACCTAGATTCAGCAGAGAAGTTGGGTGTTCTGATTTTAGCTTCTAGGACCGAGTATAAAACACCATCTTCGAGAAAGGCTCTAACTGCTGCTGCTACCTTCAGGTGACTAGTCTAGTTCTGGGCATAGCAAGGCTTACAATGCAGGGCCGCTGTTTGTTATTTAGGCAAAGATAGAACCATCAGGACCAAACACCAGGACCTGTCCTTGCACCTGGGAAACACACTCGCTATATAAAAAAAATAAGAAAGACGGTCACAAACAACCAGAAAACCTGTAAAATCACCACCTGATTAAGTAGGAAGGCGACAGACCCCAACCACCCACCTCCTCCCCCCCTCTACCACTACCTCTACCCACAATCCTAACTCCACCTTTTCACTTCAACCTTTTACCTCAAATCTTCTAATCATATTCCCAACTGTGAAATTTAAGACTGAATATGCGTAAGTGGGCGCATCATAGGAAGTGATATCACCCAAATTTGTATTTCCACGGGCAACCAGTAATCAGTTCGATCCAGTCATGCATTATTGAATGACAGAAATTTATGAGTTTTGGGGGGATTTATACATGTTATCTTATCTCTCTCGGATGATCTCTGCTGCTGCTGATCTCTCACTGATAATCTGATCTGTGGCTAATTACTGAGGATATCTCTCTGTGACTAAATGATGATCTCTCTCTGACGATCTCTGCTTTTCTCCTACTTCGTCCGTCGTATTTATACGGCATCCTGGGGCGGGGCCTACAGCGAACGTCACAGACTTCCCGAGATTACCGGAACTTCTCCGAAGAATCTAGACAAGGTATTGCATCAGAAATCGCGGCATTTCTCGCGTCACGACGGCGCCTGACGAATTCCACAACACTCCTGCCGATTCTAGAACCATCATGAGAAAAGGCACCTCCAACAACATCCGCTAATGCCTCCTTGCTGCCGAACTTCTTGAAAATGCATTTTCCTTTTTAACTTCCTTTGCTATGAAGCAATTACCATCACATGGAGATTTGCAAAATTTTGTTGAGAGACAACATCCGAACAAAGACGTAATCCATGTCTCTTAACATGTTTAATGACAACGCTTTGCATTATTTAGGAAAATTTTAAGAGACGTCAGAAACAAATGCCTCTGGACAGTTTGTTATTTGGCAGGGGGTCCAGTGACTCTAAAGCTGGTCCTAGTGCCAGTAAAAAAACAAAGTTGGGAAGTAACCTCAGACAGTGCCACTAAAAAACGTAGAAAAGTAACCGCAGAAATGTTCATGATACCTGAAGTCCTTCTGGAGGGGGGATTTCTTTCCAAACAGTAACCTTTCCCTCCCTCTCCCCTCCTCTCTGTCTTCCATACACTAACAAGTCTTCCATTAAGGTAAGAGTGATGTTAAATGTTCATTTATTCATTGCATTATTCATTTATATTTATTTCTAATTCTTTTTTGTATGTAAAACTGTATTTATTCCATGTAATATGTATTTTTTTAAAAATATATTTTGGGGGTCTGGAATGCATACTTCTATTTATATTATTCCTTATGGAAATTATTGTTTTGGTTTTTGTACAATTTGGATATTGTAAGAGGTTCTGGAACAGATTACATACAAAAACTGAGGTACCAATTGTATATATATTTGTTTCAGTTACTCTAGTCTACACACCTACTTCAACAGCACGCATACTGTAATTAGAACGATAAAGATACTGCCACAATAACTGCATAGTCCTCTGCAAAAACCAGTATTCAATGCTGCGAGAGAGAACATCAGCAACATTATTATCTTTTCCTGGAACGTGTGAAAATTCCAAATTCCACTCCTGCAGCATGAGACTCTAACGCATCAATTCTTGATTTTATTCATGTTTAATAGTCAATACTAAAGCATCAGTCTTTCTCCACTGTGGAATAGCTATGTTGGGCGGAGGACAACTTTTTAAAAAAATATCCGACAGGATGAGAAACTCCCTGTTCATCATTCTGTATCAACACAGCTCCTACACCAACATCACTTGCGTCCATGGCAAGAGAAAAAGGAAGGTCAAAGTCAATAGCCCTCAAGACAGGGAAATTAAGAAGTACATACTCTTTTTAAAATATCAAATGCGCTTTGTTCCATCAGTCCAGACAAAAGCTACCTTCTTTCTTAGGAGATCCGTTAAAGGATCAGCAATGTCAGAAAAATTCTTAACAAACCTTCAGTAGTTACCCACTAAACCAAGGAATTTCCTAACATCCCTCCTGCACTTGGGAATTACAATTTTTTCAATGCATTCAACATTTACTTGCTTAGGAGCAACTTTACCATCACCAGCTTCATGGCCTAAATACAAAACCTTCGCCTTTGCGAATTCACTTTTCTTTAAGGGGGCTTCCGCCTATATAGAAATAATGCTCCGATTTTTATGAAATTATTATATGTTATACATATATATAAGGTGATGTTCCAAAAAAAATTTCAGAGTGATTGAATGATTATTTTGGTTTTTATTGAAAAAATAAGAAAAAATCAAAAAAATTAAAAATGTAACTCTTCCTTCATTTTTAGAGCTATTGCAATGCGGCTTTATACACAGAAAGTATATCATAGTAGAAAAAAAATGTTGGGAACAGTTTTTCCATTTTTTGCTTTTTTTGGATGGGGGGCGAGGGGGAATTTTCCCCACAAATTTTGTTTTGTTGATTTGGTTATCATGAGTTCCTCGTCAACCTAAGAAAAAATCTAGCCCCAACAAAATATTTGCCTTTCTTTCCTCTTTCCAATGGTATATTTAACTTTGAAATTGGCCTACAAATAAAAAAATAGTTACCGTTTGCAGTGCAAAAAAGTGAAAACTGAGAAAAATGGCCGTAAAGGTCAAGAAGTGTTTTTTTTTGGCACTCGTGGAAAAAAACTGATCTATGAGCAAAACCATGATACAAACAAATGTTAAATACTCACTAGCGCTTAGTTCAGAATGCCTTTCCTTCTTTCTAATAGTTCTTAGTGTTTTTTGCTTGGTTTCCGGCACCAAGTCCCCCCTAAAAAGGGGTATTATTTGCTCGAGGCGAGGCTATGATCAAGTACCACCTGACTCTTTGTTGCTGGTTTTTGTTTGAAACCAAGCAAGTAATAATTTGTCATCATATACTCCCGTTTCATCGTCCTTATTACTTTTTATTAACTGAGAGCGTAACTGCGAAGGTGAAAAAACCTCAGATGATTGCGCACCAGACGACGTAGAGGCAATGAGGGCGGGGCTCTCAGCAGCCAAAAAAGAGCCTTGTGTTGTTGTTGGTGGTGGTGCTGGTGGTGGTGATGATGGTGGACAGCGCTGGATACATCAGCCAACAATGATGGTGGTGGCAATGCGACGCTGCCACATCAACAAAAAACAGTCTACCTTCCACCCTATGTTCTCTTTTTAGCAAAATTTGCTAAACGGGCCATAGTTGCACAATTCCGTTTCAACATTGTCTCACTTTCACTCTAGTATACACACAAACGTATATAAATTGTATTTAGAGTTACTTGATGTAAGAAAACAAGAAAAAAACACGGTAAATAGCGAAAAAATGCTCGGAGTAAAGAGCAGCATACCTCCCTTTATGCAACTCTGGGACACACTGACTCCAGCTCCCTGCTGGGCTGGCATGCTACGGTGCTACCCGCTCAGAATGCCATTTAGCCATTGTTGGTGCCAGATGTAAGAGATTAGGCGAAATAAAAATCAAAATAATTAATATATTGGGCAAATAAAGGACAAAAATGACAATTAGTCCATTAGGAGGCCAAACGTCTCAGACCCTACGTCACAGTGTGAAGGGGGCGGGGGGGCCAAAACCCCATTAATTTTAATATTTCGAAAAAAATGCTTTTGCCACGTGATAACGAGGTGTTGCTCATGCTTACGGCCATTTAACCAGATTTTGAAAATTTAAAAAATATTAATCAAAAATCAAAGAGGAAGCCCCCCTTAAATTATAATTACTAAACCTGCTTTCTTTAAAGCCTCAAAACAATGCCCTAATATATTTAAAATTTTTCCCAAATCATTACCTATGAATAAGAATATCATCAATATAAACAACACACCCTTATAAATCATAAACTGAAGTATTCATTAACTTCTGAAAGGCAGCAGCCACATTCTTCATGCGAAACGTCATTACTTTAAATTAAAACAGCCCTTGTGGTGTTGCAAAAACAGAAAAGGGCCTTGCCTGCTTCGAAAGAGGAACCTGCCAATAACCTTTTAGCCACCTGATTCACCTTACAATAGTCAAGACATAACCTGAAACCTCCATCGGGTTTCTTTGCCAATACAACAGGTGATGACTAAGGACTTTTACTAGGTTTAGTCAAGTCATGTTTTAACATGTAATCAACTTCCTTCGCTGCAACCTTATTTTTGAAAGGATTTAACCTGTAAGGAGATTGTTTCACAGGCGTGGCATTACCTACGTCCACATCATGTTCCAGGACAGATGTTCGTCCTGGTACATCCGAAAATAATTCCTTATACAGTAGTGCCTCAGGTTATGAAATTAATCCGTTCCGAAGCAGCCTTCGTAACCTGATTTTTTTGTATCTAGAACCACGTTTTACATGTAAATTGCCTAATTCGTTCCAAGCCCTACAAAAACACCACAGTAAATTTTATAATAAAGCTAAATTGACCAATAAACAATGAAATACAACAATTTGGACCATTCGATACCTACCCTAACCGTGATTGTAGTACCTGTAAATAAAGTGTATTAGTGTACATGGTACAAGAAATACTGTACGTACATGTACGTACATTTACGTACATAGAACTTTACCTTTTGAGTGAGGTGATGTCCTTAAGTGGCAACAGAGGAGGAGGACAAATGGCTAAAAACATGAACACTTAACTTTACGAAACACATTAAAAAATGGCAGAAAACATTAACACTAAACTTTACAAAACACATTAACAAATGGGAGAATATATTAACCCTTAACTTTATGAAAAATTTAAAATTAAATTTCTTTTTTTTTTCTGCCTTTTTCTGATTTTTTTACTTTTTTTTTACTTTTTTACTTTACGTTTCTTCACCACTTCCAATTTTCTGTTTTTTCGTATCACTTGGGCCTTCCCGTTTCCTTGCTACTAAAGGCCTCTTCAAAAAATAACTATCCAAGGAAGATTGCTTCTGCCTGCTTTTCAAAATGTTCCTGAAACGACTCGGGCAAATGTCATCGAACTGCGCAAGCATACGACCTGTGTAAGCCTTTTCGGGGTGTTGCTTTTCTACAAATGTTTGCACTTTATGAATGTCATAGGGTCTTCCTCCTCCTCCTCCTTGCTGCTGCTAGAGAACTCTTCTTGCATGGCCTCCAACTCCTTCAGGTCATCCGTCGTAAGCTCCTCTTGGTGCTCCTCGAGAAGGTCATTGATGTCGTCCTCGTTGACGACCAGCCCCATGGACTTACCGAGTGCAATGATCTCACCAAGATCTGGTTGTGAAACAGTTTCAGGATCGTCAACTGTTTCTGAATCTGCATCAGCTTCGCCCACATTGAATCCCTCGAAGTCTCGGGCGGATACAGCATCAGGCCAGAGTTTCCGCCACAAAGAATTCAAGGTTCACCTCAAAACCTCCTGCCAAGCATGATCGATGAGTCGGATGCATATCAAGATATCAAAATGCTCCTTCCAAAATTCCCGCAGGGATGTCCATGGGCTGGAGGAGAGGGGTGGTGTTAGGCAGAAGATAAAGAATTTTGATGAAAGAATACTCCGCTAGGATATCTTCCAAGAATTTCTTCACTGTCAGGCCAAAACACAGATTTACCTACTCTGTGAACAAAAGTCTCATTACCCAGGCTTTCGCATTAGCCCTCCACATCACCAGAAGCTTCTCCTTTAGCACTTTATGGGCCTTGAAGGCTCAAGGAGTCTCGGAATGATACACAAGTAGGAGCTTCACCTTACAATCCCCACTGGTGTCAGAACAAAGTGCAAGCATACGCCTGTCTTTCATAGGCTTATGCGCGGGTAGCTTCTTCTCTTCCTCCGTGATGTACGTCCGATAAAGCATTTTTTTTTTCCAAAAAAGGCCAGTCTCCTCACAGTTGAAGACTTGCTGAGAACTGTAGCCTTCCTTGATTGTCATCTCGTCGAACCTCTTAACAAAGGCTTCGGCCGCTTTCGTATCCGAGCTGGCAGCCTCCCCATGCCACACCACCGAATGGATGCCAGTCCGTTTACGAAATTTATCAAACCAACCCCAAGAAGCCTTGAAGTCTGGGTTTGCCTTCGATGTCCCTTATCCTGCGTCGTCTTCGGCCTGAGCACTCAGATCACCAAAAATGGCACTGGCCTTGTGGGAGATTGCAGTTTCGGTTATCGTATCGCCAGCGATTTCTGTCCTTAATCCATACAAGAAGCAGCCTCTCCATTTCATCATGCACGTGGCTCCTCTCGTTGGAAAAAATAGTCACGCCCTTGAAAGGTGTAGCTGCTTTGGTGGCTTCCTTCTGCTTAAGGATGGTGCCTATCATTGACGGATTTTGGCTGTATTCCTTAGCAATCACGCAACCGCATGCCATCTTCATACTTCTTAATTATCTCCATCTTCGTCTCCATAGAAAGCATCCTCTTCTCTCCGTGAACTTCAGCAACATTCTTGGAACCCATGGTTAATAACGTAAGTAATTAAGTTCACACACACGATAAAGTCAACTTACAGTACAAAGAAAGTGAAATCATAAACACGAATTTACGTTAACAAACTAAATCTATGTGAACGAACGAATTCCAGGTGTGAACGATAACGCTACTGCAACGAAATGGTCAAGGAACACCATTACATAAGTGCATGATGGGACAGATACTGACCAATAAGAGAGCAGGATCTTACGGCGGTGACTAGCATCAGGAACCAATGGGAGAGCAGGAGGATGGTGGCGAGTCTACTGAGTTGGCGGGGCACGAGTTTTAAAATTGTTCTCGGTGGCATGGGCGGGTGAATCTCGGAATTTACAGTACTCCCTTTTGCAACCTGAATTATTTTTGTACACTGAAGCAAAAATTCTTTGTCTTTGCCTTCTTAACCTGGATTTTTTGTACATAGGGACTTTCGTATGTAGAGGTATGACTGTAATTAAACACCAATTTCTTTAAGGACCTCTGTTCATTTGAAAAGTTTTTCAAAGAACCCTTATTATCGAAAGCCATTCACTGCTATCAAAACAATTATTAATATTTTCACCATCTGAAAAAGAAAAAAAGGGATTTCGACAAAGGAAAAATCTATTTCTGGGGTAAGACCTGTGTCGCCCAGTGAAAAGTTCCTGTAGCTCACTTTTCTAAGTATAAATAGATCCTAAATATACCAGAGAAAAAGCTAGCATGGTATGCTGAAGTTACTACCCTCAGCTCGAACACCCCAACGGCTTCGTATAAGCATAAGGGCGAGTGGAAGCCACTACTCACAGGTCTTCTGCCAATTAGAGGATTCCTCTCCAAAGTCCCTCCCACGGCAACAGCCGTTACAAAGGCCAGAGCCGTTACAAAGGCTACTCCCCTTACCTTCCGCTCGCTCTTGCTACTACTTCTACTACTACCCGCCTGCCTCTCATTCCTGGAATAGACATCCAAGCTTGGACTGGTTAAGGGTGGGTAAAGAAGGGATGGGTTCACCGGGCGACACAGATCTTCCCCAAGAAATAGATTTTTCCTTTGTCAAAATCCCTTTTCTGGGTTCGACCTGTGTCTGCTGGTGAAAAAACTATCAGAGAATTTCCATCCAAGCTTAACAGATACCAACGAGTATATAAAAGGGGGGAATAATGAAAAAAAAAAAACCTCAAGGTTCACTTAAAGAGTAAATTTTAATGCGCTGTAATAAGGCGGAAATTTACTTACTAATTACACTAGAACTTAAACTATGGCTTAAAACTAGCAATAATAAGATAATATAATAAGACAATATAAAA
The DNA here is from genome assembly GCF_015104395.2 of Macrobrachium nipponense. NCBI lineage: Eukaryota > Metazoa > Arthropoda > Malacostraca > Decapoda > Palaemonidae > Macrobrachium > Macrobrachium nipponense. The sequence continues at coordinate 73,749,641 of NC_087204.1, forward strand.
GAATGGTATCTGAAGCAATATACAAAAGGTATGTACAGACAGGTCAGCAATACCAATATGGTCTCAACACTATGTACAATGTTCCAGTGAGGGAGCGGGATGGCAAACCAAACCAGCCCGGCCGGAAGAGAGAGGGTTGGCAGGGAATACAAGCGAGGCAGGTAGTAACGGAGAGAGTATTAAAGGGAAAAAGGACTGACAAAAAGGGGGCTAAGGGAAGGGGAGGAGTTGATAAGACTCGGTCATTCAGGGGAGACTATGCTTCACTGTTGAGAATTTAAGGGCCTCTAAGTTTTTGAGATAGTGGTATTTAAATACTGCTGGAGATTTCCAACCCGTATATTTCTTCAGGTCTTCGAAATTCATATTGTGAAAATAGTTAATGGAGGTAAGCCACGGCCTCGGATGTCACAATGGACGCGTGCGGGACTGAATCCGGGTTGGCCTGTTTAATAAAGTAGAGTATTTGTTGTCTAATACCTTTAAGAGAAATTGTACCACCTTTCTCTCTAATGAAAAGGGGGCCTGAAGATTTTTCGGAAGTCCTGGCCAAAAAGGATTTAAGGGTAACGACAGGACACAATGATGAGTCCTGTGTCAGAGGAATAATTTTCCATGGAGCCCATCTGTTTTGTGTCCTCATTCTTAGCTAAGAACTTCCGATCTGGGGATAGTAATACTTCATCCGACAGGAGGAATTCAACATGATCTGGATTTTTAGAGAGAGCCGAGAGTTCAGATATTCTGGCACCTGAAGCCAGGGCCATTAAGAATAAGGTCTTTCTGAGAAGGGTTATATATGAGCATGACTCATTATCAGTGCCTGAGGCTAATTTAAGTACGTCATTCAAAAACCAAGAGACCGTATGAGGGCGGTCTATTGGTCTCAGACGGGCACATGCTCTTGGAATCGAAGAGAAGTATGAATCTGACAAGTTAATATTAAAGCCAAGCTGAAAAAATCTTCCTTAAGGCCCGCCCGATTTGATCGTAGTAATGGTACTAGCGGCTAGGCCTTTCTCAAATAGTTCTAAAGAACGAAATTGCCAGATTTGTAGTCATATTTTGAGCAACTGAATCTTTTAGAAAAATGGCCAATTCTTCTTACGCTGAATCATACTGCCTGAGCGTTGATTCTCTTTTATCTAATTCTATGAATAAGATGTTTAGTTGATCAATACTAGCATCTTTTTGGGCCGCAAAATTCATGAAGTCCATAAAGTTAGGGCACTCAGAATTCTTGAGGAAGCTGACAAAGTCTGAGTTTGTACTACCTGTGTCAGTTCTGGACGAATAGTCCGTTTGGGCCGGAGATTCAGTTCTAGAAGAAGCGGAAACCAGTTGCTCTTTGGCCAGTTGGGTGCCACTAATACTACCTGTCCTGTGAAAGATCTTAGCTTGTGCAGGACCTTCATCAGAAGATTCACCGGTGGAAATAGGTAAATCTTCTGCCAATTGTTCCAATCTATGGACATCGCATCTGTGGCGTAAGCTAGAGGGTCCAGGTTGGGTGTCACGTAACATGGTAGTTTGTGATTGGATTCCGTGGCGAATAGGTCTACTTGAAGGTCCGGGATTTGATTGCAAATCCACCGGAACGACTTCCTGTCCAGGGACCACTCCGATTCCAGCGGAGTTGTCCTGGAAAGTGCGTCTGCGATAACATTCTTTACTCCTGTCAGGTGAGTTGCTGACAGGTGCCAATGATTTTTCGCCACCAACGAAAATATAGCAATCAATACGTGATTTAGTTTGCTTGACCTGGAGCTCCTCTGTTTATGCAGTGGACTACAGTGGAACCCCCCGTATTCGCGTTCTCCAGATTTGCGGACTCACACATTCGCAGATTTCTCTCGGGACATTTCCCTGCATTATTCGTGGAAAATTTGCGCATTTGCGGTATTTTTCTATGAGAAATATCCACAAATTCCTGGTTTTTGTTATCAATTTCATCATAAAATGCACTTCTTGTGATAAAACTATTAAAAAAACCAAGTATGAAAAACAAATTTTAAGTGGTTTTCTTAAGTTTTAACTAACAAAATAGGCTGTTTTTAGCGTTTTTATAGGGGTTCCAAACATTCGCGGATTCTAAATATTTGCGGGGGGGTCTGATACGCATCCCCCGCGAATACGGGGGGACACTGTACTACTAAACTGTCCGAGACTAGCCTTATATGACTGTTTCTGGTGGCCGGAGTCAGTCGCTTGAGGGTCAGGAAAACTACCATCGCTTCTAGAATATTGATGTGGAACTGGCGAAACATATCTGACCACGTTCCCTGGACTTTCTTGTATTGCGAGTATCCGTTCCCCAGCCGCTCAGAAATGCGTCCGTGTGGATGGTTAGAGACGGCGGAGGGAATTGCAGTGGTACTGACTTGGCCAGGTTCCAGTGTTCCGTCCATGGACGGAGCCTTTTTGTCAAAATGGTGGAATTACAGAGATCTTGTCCCTGAGATTGATGTTGGCTCTCTTCCTCCAGACTCCATTGATATCCTTCAATGTGGCTTTCAATAGGACGTCCGTCACTGACGCAAACTGTAGCGAACCTGGGATTCTCTCTTGGGTACGTCGAGAAGCCTTTTTGTTCTTGAGGAACTGTTTTGTAGCTGTCACTATCTCCTTGACCTTCTTGGGTGGGAGAGATAGCTTGGGCTTGTTTAGGTCCCATTGGATTCCCAGCCATTGGAAGCGGGGTGGAAGCCGGTAACGAGCCGAGATATTTCCTTGTTTATCTGGAAACCCAGAAATTCCAAGAATTTTATCACCTTGGCTGTTGCTTTGTGGCACTCGTCGATGCTGGCTGCCCAAATGAGCCAGTCGTCTAGATAGGCTACTAACATTACCCCTCGAGTTCTTAGTTCTTGAACTATCGTCTCTCCTAATTTGGTGAATACCCTGGGTGCAATGTTGAGCCCGAATGGCATGACTCTTTGAATGAGTAAGCCTGCTTTCTTAGTTGAAGCCTAGGTACAGAGAGAAGTTCCTTGCTATCGGAACATGATAGTAAGCGTCTGTAAGATCTATAGAGGTGGTGACGCCCACGGGGAATTAAGGTCCGCACCTGCGAGACAGTCAGCATGCGAAATCTGTCGCAATGAATGTATGAGTTGAGACGGGACAAGTCCAGAATCACTCTTCTTTTGTCCGAGTCCTTCTTTGGGACACTGAACAGACGTCCTTGAAACTTTAGGCGTTTTACTTTCTTTATAGCCTCTTCTGCAGGAGATCTTTAGTTATAGTCTATAAGGTCCACCGTTGGAATCTGGTAAAAACTGATTGGTGGAGGGGGCCCTTTCTCCCATTTCCACCCCAGACCTTTTGAGACTATATTGTGGGCCCATGGACTGAAGGTCCAATTGTCCCGGAAGAGATATAATCTCCTCCCACCTGTGGGTTCTCACTGGCTGGCTGCAGGTCTGCTACCTCTGCCTCCGTGGAAGCCTCTACCTCTTGGTCCGCCTCGTAGCCCGGGCGCCACCTCTGGCTCTACTACTTCCGGCATGCTATTGTAGCCACGAAATGCGTCTCGCGACTTCGTAGGCGTGGTTGAAGGCTGGGGGTAGGTCACTATGGCTGTCGAGGTCGAAGACTGCTGAGCCGGCGGAGTTTGTACTAGGACAAACTGTTGCTGCGGTTGAGCCTTAGATGTCGAAGGCTTACCGACCTGGAAGACCGGAACCACTTGCACGACCGCCTGAGGACGGGAGGCCGGGTAAGGATGAAATCTCCTTGGCCTCTTCTTGGGTCTGGATTGGTGTCCGGGGCCATCAAACTTCCTTTTGGAAGGAAGTCCCCAACGGACCCAAAGACTCTGGTTGGCTCTGGCTGCCTCATGAAAGACGTTGTTGACCTCGTCTTTCGGGAACAAATTTTCGCCCCATATTGAGGATTTTTTGAGTCTATTAGGCTCGTGCCTTATAGAGGCACTCGCCAGGACGTACTACCTGCATGCTCGTCTCGCCATAACAAAATCGTACAGGTCCGTTGGAAAGTCTGTAGCAGAGCTTTCGTAAGGACCCGGAACAACTGTTCTTCAGTGTAGGTTGATGCTACCAACTCCGCCACAGTGACGGAGTTGATAGACCTCCCTAATCTGGTCCTTACCTCGAATTCCGCTTTGACCAAGTGGTCCGGAATCCTAGGTAGCTTGTCGGTGAATAGGGCGGAAGCGCAATTCGGATCAAGTTTATGTGGCGTAAACGTAGCCGGAGCGTCATTCCAGAACTCCACATCTGCGGGGAAGAGTAGAGGGGTAGCCTCTGTCTCTTTTAGCGCTGGTAAGGGCTTATCCTCCGCCACTGCTTGCATAGTTAGTTCCACCACCTTGGATGTACAGGGCGACGGAACTCCGTTTGGGGTCACAAACATAGTAAAGCTACCTTTCTGGGGCGTTAGTTTGGTGTTAACGCAACCCCAGTCTGAGAGGGTGCGAACCCAAACAGCTTGAGCTTGATCCCTAGGGAAGATCACTGTCTCCTTCGCGACCTTGTCTACTCTGACTAGCGCATGTTCTGCTAGTCTGACAAAACCGGGGAATGGGAACTGGAGACCCGGCGGGAAGAGCTCAAAGTCCTCCAGCGGACGGGTTCCTCACCCTTCAATTGTCAACTTCCCATCTGAGAATGGGGGCATGCAATGCTAACCGCCACGGGTTGTTATTGTCAAATGGCGGTAGCTTTGTTTGACGCATCCGGCACTGTCAGAGCTCCTGACTTTCCAGATGATATGGTGAAGAAGTTACATAATTAATATTAACTCTTCCATTTTAACTCTGAAATACCACAATCTGATTGAATTATTTTTAGGCATCCCAAACCTGGTGAAAAAGTCAATTAATACATCCACAATTTTGGTACTTTTTGTTGTACGTAGTGGTATTGCCTTGGGATATCGAGACATCTTATCCATAATAGTAAAAATATATTCCTTTCCACTACATCAATAATAACCTCTTAAAGGTTTAGAAGCCACGGAATAGGACATAGAGCTGCTTTTGGTATACATAGGCTGGGTTAGGCTTACCGACCTTTTGACAGACGTCACAACTGTCGACAAACTTTATGTTTGCCTTCAACTTGGGACAATAATAATTCATAAGCAACTTGCCCTATGTCTTATTGTGGCGGGATCACAAAAAAACAAGTAAACTCCCCACAGTTACGTTAATCGTTGCAGCTAACAAAATTTCCCACTCACACTTTCCCCTTTACGTTATCTTTAACCTGCAAGACAATTGGTTCAATGAAACACAAAACACAAACAGGTACTCACCTCTGGCTTCTGATACTCAGGGCTAGCTGTGCTGTCCACTGGATATAGGCTATAGGCTACCTGACACAACCACCGCCGACAACCAAACAGAAACCAACCACCTGAGACCCACAACCCCACAAAAACTCAATAACCCGACAAATCACTGTAGACGAACACCAACAGCCTGAAAGAACACGACAACCACACGACTTCCCCCAACACAACAACCCGCCAAAACCAACACTGTCCAACTACCACTCACCAGACACCGAAAATGCACCACAAACCTCTTCAACCTCACCACAACCAGACAGACACACGCACAAACAACTTCACAACCCCAAAATCTATCAATCACCACCAAAACAACTAACCACCAAAGGATAACTGCTGCCAAAACTGACACTAACTTCACCAGATGCCTCACTGCTATGGACTATAGTAACGACGTCCACTGACTACTACAGAGCGCCACAACAGACATGCTTCCGACCGCCATTTAACCACTCCCACTCTTCATTCTTCCAACCAATCTCTCCTCTCTCTCACACATCACCTTTGGAGACATTGTCAAATATAAACTATCATTACTCCTCCATATTACCTCCCCCATTACATTTGACAGCTTCTCCTTACACTCACAACATCCACACTAAATTGCCTTTCGCAACACCCAAGGATGCTCAGATGCAGGCCCCCTGGATCTTGTTTGAGGACCATCATACACTCTTTCAGTTATATCGCCATTCAACTTCCAAACTTCCAAATCCCATTATCTCCCTCACTACCATCCTCCCAAATTCCAAGCACTAATTCACCTGATGTCCTTCTAACTCTTGGTTCCAACATCTCCCCTATTTCGGCCACCAAAACACTCAGTTCATCCATTCTTCTGTCAAACTCCTGCAAAGACTTATCCATCCTATCAACTACCTCCTCACTACTCAGTTTCCTTCTCACTGAAGTCTTATTTGTCCCTGTCAACTCGAACCCACATACACTACAAGTATCATTCATTCCCCCAAAGTCATCCGTAGCACACGCTTTATCAACCGTTTGCACCCTACCACCAACCCCCTTACCATGCCATTCACGCTTCTTCATTCCACTTCCTCTCTCCACACTCTTCTGTTTTCTTCCATACTCAACCAACACCAACTTTCGATCTCCCAGACCAATTTGTTCACCGACAGTCGGCTCATACTTATTCACCCTCAACCACTCACTCATTGCATTCTCCCGAACATACTGTGGTACTTCCCTCAACTTACGGAGCTGGTTATGGTGTGCCCTAACCTCATCCATTCCCCCACCTACTCGCAATTTCCCCAAAAACATTACTCAATCCACGCGGTCCCACTTCCAAAATCTCAAAAGGCCCTTCAAATTTCTCCCTTATTTTATTCACATTCATTCTTCCCCTCTCAACCACCTCTTTCAACACCTTATCCTCAATCTTAAAACTCTCAAACCTTTCACTCCGCTCAATCCACAAATCCCGATCACCTTCTGACAGACCCAACCGCGGTCTGACATCCTTTCAAAATTCAACACATATTTACAAGGAGACATACCTACACTCTTCTGCAGTGTGGCGTTATATACCCAAACTGCAACGTCCTACATACATATCCCAATCCTTGTCGCTCTACTCATCATTTGCAAAATCTCAGTCATCGTCCTAACAGTCCTTTCAGGCAACCCATTTGCACTGGCATATACAGAGTAGAATAACACATGCACAATACCCTATTCTTTCAACATTTCTTCAAATTCCCATCCCACAAACAAATCAGGTCCATTATCACTCAACATTTTTGCCAGCTTACACACACACATGGGCAACATCACTTGACCCACCATTCGTGCAACAGTTTCACTCCTATCTTTGATGGGAACCACATAGGCAAATTTACTCATGTGATCCACCATCACAATCATCCCCATGTGTCCTCTTGCAGTCCTAGGCAAAGTAACACAATCAATCACAAGCATTTCAAACGGCTCTTTCATTTGCAATCGCAACACAGGTGGACTTGCATGCACACTCTGATACTTTCCTCTCTGACAGTCTTCACACCGTGACAGCCACATCCACACAAAATCTTATTCAACCCAGGAGCATACAATCTCTCTCTCATGCATTCCCACAACTTATTTTTCCCCATATGCCCAAACCGATCATGCACCAACAAACACATACTCACGCTGACTCAACAGAAAACACCGGCACATACACCTCCCTGTCATACACCCCTTCCTGATGCAAAAAGTACACTGTTTTTGCACACCACAAAATGTTTAGCAACCCTCTTATATATATCCAACTCACATGGCCAGTCTTCCACACGCACTCCTCCCAAAACGCATTGTCGCAACACACTTATCTTCAGGCAATATTTTGCATCCTCAATCTCTTCCTCACTCAACAGATCATTCTCACCTCCCTAGCAATATCAATCATACCCACAAAGTTTGCTACAATACATTACCATCTTGAATCCTAGCTACTTGTCTGCTCCCCTTTCTAAGAATTCCATTTCCTATATCTACGTCTATACCGTAGATCCTCAAAAAATCTATCCCTATTAAAAAGCAAGATGGCATATAATTTTCTCCTATAACTATAAAGTTATGCCCAATCACATCTCTCAAGTTCACTCACCCACTGACCCACTCACCAAGGAAACTTGTGCCCCTGTGTCAACCAAACTACAGTACCCACTATCATTTACTTGGACAAACGTCACTATTTTCCCTCGAGTCCCATGCATACACACATTCACTACCACTTCCTCCTGGTTATCCACACATCACAATCTCCTCATCACATTCATCCTCAGCTAATTCCCCATTTCAACAATTCTGACTCAGATCCCCTTCACAGTCCCTTTTTGTAACCAACCAATTACAACCACGTTCCCCGCACTGGAATCATCAAAACCCCATATTCATTACCTGTACTCACCCTTCCTCGATATTCACCGGTCTGTCCCATCCAAATCAAAATAAAACACACTTTTATTCCAAACAACTCAGCTACTGCTGACAACAATTCATGCAACATTTCTCCTTGCCCACCTTGTTCCTCCGCATATGCCACTTCCTTCTGACATCCACTCATCACTCATCAACTTCCCTTGCAAATCATTCACACTACCGGGTACCTCTTCAACAACCGACCCTTACCTTCCAAGTTTTTCAATGCTGAAAACAAACATTCACACACACTGTCATTCCCTTCAAACCTCTCTTTTACAACCAGCCCCTCAGGTACCATATTTAGATCCCAGTCACTTTTCACAACACCACTGTCCTTACCATGCCATCCTAGACATCGTATCAGCAATCACATTTTACTCCCGGCACATATTCTAAGCTAAAATCAAACTCACTCAAATCCTCAATTGTCCTCGCTATCCTAGCTTCATACTTTCCTTCTTGATCATATAAACTAACGGCCGATGATCTGTCCTTATGACAAATTTTACCCCATACAAAAACACTTTCAAACGCTTTCACACAAACCTTATTGCCGCAAGCTCCTTCTCAACCACTGAATACTTCAGCTCTGCTTTATTAAAAGCTTTACTCACATACGCAATAACTCTCAATTGTCCCTCCCATTCACCCTTTTGCATCTGCACCAAGCATCCTCCCATACTAACTTACTAGCATCAGCATACAACTCAAGCTTACTGGCATCCTCACTATAGTCTGGAAAAGCCAAGGTGACGTCCCTAGCAGCCTGCTCATTCTCAACTCTCAAATGCTCCCACCATTCACTCATCCCACCTCAGCTTAGTACAATTTTTCTTCCCGGTCCCGGCCATTCAGTCAATAGCTTCCCTATACCCGAACAATCCCTAACAAACTTCCTCCCAAACTCATCAAACCCAAAAAACCCTTTAACTCCCACACGGTCCGGGACGTGGAAACTCCTTTACTTTTCACTCTTCCTTACACTCGCACTCACCATATGACCCAAGAAAATTTCACTTCCCCAGCCAACCACGACACTTCTCCAGCTTCACTTTCACTCCAACCGTTCTAACACCTTCTCAAGCAGTTCCACATTCTCCTCAACAGTCTGACTTGCAATCAAAACGTCAATCTATAAAAACAGTCACCTTCCTTCTATCAAAACAGCCAAAACTACATTCATCGCCCCTCTGGAAGGCAGCAGGCGCTTAGCCAATCCAAAACTTAACCTCTTGAATTGATAGTGGCAGCTACCACTCGAAAAAGCCGTGACATGCCTGCTCCCTTCCTCAAGAGGCATCTGGTAATAGCCCTTACCAAATCCAATTTTGTGAACACTCTCATCCCATGCATCTTATCACACAATCAGCACCACATTCATCAGGAATCGCTCCTTCACAGTCACTTCATTCTTCACCTTCCTGTAATCCACACACACATCCTCAAACTCCCATCTGTCTTGCGTACTGGGGACTATGGGACTATTCCAAGCACTCTCTCCTCTCGACCACTCCCACTCTCTCAAGTTCCCTCACACTGTTCCTCAATCTCTCGGGCAACGACCGCAGAAAAGTGTCGGGGACGCTGATATATGGGGTATCGTCAGTCAAAACTATCTTGAACTCTGGAAGCTTAGATTCCTGAAATCCTTGTCACCCCGACTCAACGCACCCCGCTATCCCACAACATCTTGCATCAACCGCTCCCTCTCGTCATCACCAACATTTTCATCCACTCAATTCTTTCTCCCAACTCATCATACTTCCCTCATTACTTTCTTTTATGCTACCTGTCCTCCCGCCGCACCCTAACATATCTTTCGTCGTCCACATCCACCAATGTATACAACAACCCCACACAATCACCTTCACGTATACCCCGCACTCGCTTTTTCCTAACACTCGGCAATGAGGCCACAAAAACCCGAGGATTCTCCATATCCAAAATCCCGTCGTACACATGCACGCTTGCTCTTACCAACTTTTTCGCATCCTCACCCTCAACCACATATGCACACTTGTCACCTTTGACAATCCCAAGACTATCAGGCCACGCAACTTTTACCTAACAACTTCTCCAACTTCTCGCAGCACTTTATTTTACACTCTTTCGCAACCAACGGCACTCCTTTCCATATTTTACTGCTTAACCCTCCATCCCTATCCAAGTACAACTCTCCATGTACATTCCCCTTCCTATGCAACTCAATCATATTCCTGCATGGATGGACCACCATCCCACACTTCTTCAGGAACCTGTACCCTAACAACATATCACACTTATCACTCATTCCCTCGATCACATAAAATTCACCTTCATCCATCACTACCCCTTCAATTTCTACATTTTCACGCAACATTCCCACCACTGGCATACCAAATTTCCCATTCCTCATACCTCCCCTTTACATTTCCTAATTTCACACTCACTCCGCAACTTGTCACATTCATTCTCAAAAAGAACACTGACACTGCACCCAGTATCAATCAAAGCAACCAAACACACCCCTTTGCACCTCACTTTTACACTCATACATTCATGAGCTCTTCCTCCAAACCCTTTTTCATGCAACAATCCTTCACGCACATGCATCACTCTTACCGACCCACACACCAGGGACCCACCCAACTGAATCACCTTTGTACCTAGTTTCCGAACTCCCAACCTGACTCATCCTCTTTCGCCTACACACTCGCCACATGACCTTCCATTCCACATTCAACACATTTTGCCCACTGTTCCTTACACCATCCTACCATAATGCCCATTCTTCCCGCAATTACCGCAAACCTCAGTCACACGAGTACCTCGACATCCACTTGCCATATGCCCTACTTGCCCACACCTGTAACATAATATCCCTATCTTTCTTACACTCGCTCACTAAATGCCCTGTTTGCCCACACCCGAAGTAAGCTCCCAACACCCACCGACATTCATTCTTCCTGTGCCCTAGCTTTCCACATCTGTAACACTGCTGCTCTCGTTCACGACTAACCGACCCTACTCTTCCAACCGCTTGCAACTCCGATCTCTTCTTAGGGCTAACCATACTTACGTTACTGGCTCTAATGCTCCTATCAACCACTCGCTCTGCCATTCGCTTTGGCCCTTCCAAAACTGCCTCCCTATAGTTCTTAAACTCTGGTATACCATCAGCCACTTCAGTCCTAATACTAACACTTCTACTCTCTTTCATACACCTATCAAACTCATAATCCTCTACTATTTCCAAAATGTCGTTCCACGTCAACCTTTCATTCGTCCATCGCATTTTCTCCTTACGTTTCAGATTTACAAACTCATACACACTCTCAGGCACAGTTGCCAACAACTTCCTTACTAACTCTTTACACTCATTTATCCCTTCATCCCCAAACTTTTTCCTGGCTAATGTTTCCAACCTACACACATACATTGACAATGACTCACCAACATTCATTCTTACTTCATCAAAACCATGTTTTCTCCCATATCTAACACTACTCCTTATCCTCTTTGCCTGTTCCCCACACTCATCATTACCCCATACATACTCAACAAAAACCCCATCAAAAAGCTACCCAACTCTCTTGCCCAGACTCTCTTGTTATCCCCATACTTTGCCTCACAATACCTCTCATATTCCTTAAAAAAAATCCCCTATGTCCCTACTACCATATTCCTCGTATTGTGCACATCTAGGTATCTCTCTCATATATACAGCCTTTCGTACTTCCCGCTCACTCTCACTCTCAGTTTCGCTACTTCCATTCTGATCCCTCTTAACCTCGTCCGAATACAGCGAATCAACTTCCATACTAACATCCATGCTCCTAATTACACTCTTCTTACCCTTCTTTCTACCCACGTGTTAACCTCTAAATCACTCTCAGCCCTTTCCCCAATGTATTCAGTCCTAGTCTCATCCTGTCCGTCATCCTTACTAGCCTTCTTTCCCTTAGTCTTCTCTTTCTCAGCCCCCTTCTTATTCTTGTCCTCAGGTTTATCCTTATCCTGTCTCTTTCCCTTACCTATCACAACCAAGTCACCTTCGTCACTCGTAGTTTCATCCACTCGCTCTTCCAATGTCTTTACCACTTCTGGCCTATCACAAGACCTAGTAGGCCTACCTTCTACAGCTCCTCTCCCATGACCCCTTCATCATCTCCTGCACTGCATTCATCATCACCAAGAATTTTTCGTCCATTTTCTCAACCATTCTCTCTTCCGCTCCTTTCACTTCTTTCATTTCCACTTTTGCACTCCTTAGCATTCCTCTCATTTCCTCTAACTCGCTCTTCAGCTCCTCACACTCTACCCTTAACCTCTCATTATCCACTTCCAATTGTCCTCTTACTTCCCTCTCCAACCTCAACTCCTCCTTCAGCCTCTCCACCTCACTCAATCCTTCCATCCCAAACTTTCTCACCACTCATACACACTAGCCTAGACCAATCGTCCTGCAGCTACCACACCAGCAGTCCCTGTTCGGGCGCCAAAAATAATGTGGCGGATACAAAAAAACAAGTAAACTCCCCACAGTTACGTTAATCATTGCAGCTAACAAAATTTCCCACACTCACACTTTCCCCTTTACGTTACCTTTAACCTGCAGGACAATTGGTACAATGAAACACAAAACACAAACAGGTACTCGCCTCTGGCTTCCGATACTCAGGGCTAGGCTGTGCTGTCCACTGGATATAGGCTATAGGCTAGCCGACACACAACCTGCCAAAACCAACACTGCCCCAACCACCACTCACAGACACCGAAAATGCATCACAAACCTCTTCAACCTCACCACAACCAGACAGACACACGCACAACAACTTCACAACCCCAAAATCTATCAAATAACACCAAAACAACTAACCACCAAAGGATAACTGCTGCCAAAACCGACACTAACTTCACCAGACGCCTAACTGCTTATGACTCTCCTAACAGACTTCCACTGACTTATTACAGAGCGCCACAACAGACATGGTTCCGACCGCCATTTAACCACTCCCATTCATTCTTCCACCACCAATCTCTCTCTCTCTCTCTCTCTCTCTCTCTCTCTCTCTCTCTCTCTCTCTCTCTCTCTCTCTCTCTCTCAACCTTTGGAGACGTTGTCAAATATAAACTATCATTACTCCTCCATATTATGAATGCCAAAATGAACAGCCAAACCACTTTCATGCCCCAATGATATTAACGCATTCCTGTAAACAAAAGGAACCATTATTTGTTTCAAAATTTCATGATCAATATTACCAGCCTCCATATTATTAATTATCTTAAATTTGGGAACAGTTACATCAGACACCTCACGTGACTCAATAGGGAGGCTATGAAAACCCCTTTTCTGAGCTTTAATAAGTTCTTCAGTTGGTCCAATTCAGTTTGTCCTTCAAAATCCCAAGATCTATAAACAACTACTACATTATCACTACATTCCAAACTATACTCAAATCTACATCAATTGCTGACTCTGCAGCATCAGCAACTCTAGCAATAGAAATAGTAACTACAGCTACTTCATTATCAGGATTTATCAATATGGAACAGGTCTTATTCTTAAGAGCAACATCATTCCCTATCACATCATCTATAACAGGAAATTTATCAACAATAGCCAATTTCAAATTACCTGAAGAGGAAGGACATATTAGATAAAAATTTCCAACTGTGTAAGACTTACAGGTACAGGGAAACCTGACAATAACACAAATTCCTCATTTTCATACATAAAATGATATGGCAATGCCTCTTGATGAATTAAAGACTGAGCCGCACCAGCATCACACAAAATACGTACAGTGGAACCTCGGTTTTGTACATAATCCGTTCCAGAACCTCCTATGAAAACTGAAACAATAATTCCCATAAGGAATAATGTGCATACAATTAATGTTCCAGACCCAAAAGATATTAACAAAAAAAAATATTTTTTAGGGAATAAACACAGTTTTACATACAGAAAACAATGTGAAATAAATATAAATGACTAATGAAATGAATACATGAATATTGACATCCTTCTTACCTTTATGGAAAACACCTGTTTAGCGTATGGAAGATGGAGAGGAGAGGAGAGGGAGGAGGAAAGGTTATTGTTTGGAAGGGGAATCTCCCTTCAGAAGGACTTCAGGTATCAAGGACTTTATCTGTGAAATTTTTTACACCATTCCACTTTGCAAACATGTCCTTAATTCCTGAAGTAGGCATATTATGTACACCCATTTGTTTTCTGAATTTTCAAACCAGCCTCCGCTAGCCTGAATTCACTAAACAGCAGTGCTTGCTGTAGGCATTTCCTCACTGATATTGGAATGCAACTCCCTCCAAACACTTTGCTACGAGTTCTCACTTAAATTCTATAGTGTTTCGCACCTTTTTCACACAAGGGTTTGCACTTGGAAATTCTTTGGCCCCATAATGGCTTATTTAGCAGTTGCCCTCGATAATAAAAGCACAAAAGTACAAAAACAATTAACACAAAAGCAAATTGTGTCACAAAAGAAGAAGGGCTTTGTTTGGGCACTCGATATGGGGCCCAGTCATGTGCTGTACCCCGGATGGAGCATTTCCAAGTGTACAAAAACCGAGAAAAACATACGATAAACTGGGACAAAATTTGTAAAAAAAAAAAAAAAAAATTATGAAAGAGAGGCGTATGAAATTGACTGTACTCGACTTTTCTTGGATGAATTTGCAGACAATACAATACACTACTGGCAGACAAATACCTGTCACTCCCATCACTGGTCTACCATTAGCCGAAGATTTTCTGACGCATGCACAGATCCTTAGTTACCCCTTCGTATTGTAAAAGAAGCATGTCATTGTCTTTCATTTCTCAGGGCTATAAACATTAGGTCTCCTATTACCTCTGTTAGGAGAAAAATTATTATAACAGGCAGTTCCCTGGTTATCGGCAGGGGTTCCATTCCCGGCTGGGTGCTGATGAGCGAAAACAGCCATTAACCAAAACTCGCCTATTTATGGTGCTTATGGTGCCAAGTTTTGGTTAATGGCAACGATAACCAGTTAATGGCGCCTCTGCTTGGTATGTTATGGCTCATAAGGTGCTGATAACCGAAATTTGGCCCTTTATGGAGCCTTTTAATCACTCAATTTTTTATGGCTCTAGACAAGCCCCATAAAACCGAATCGCCATTAACTGAGACCATTATTATTACCTTGATCACTACCTTGATTATTACCTTTAAAATTACTCCTAGTAAACATCTCAGCATTATTATTATCATTATTATTCCTACCTGTCATGACCAGACTTCACACTTGTTGATATTCCCCCTAACTCATTTTTACGTGACAAATAATATTCATCACTGGTGATGGTTACTTCCTGAAGGGTGTCTAGTTTCAATTCCTCAAGATGCACCTTCACTTATCCAGCACACCTCTTAAATTCTTCAATCAACAAAATTCCTCAGTTTATCAAAATCATCATCTCTTAAGATTTCAACCAATTTTCGCATTGTTTCTTGCCACCCTTAGCAAATTCTACAAACATTTGTACCTTAATCTTTTGTAAGTTCCTGAAGCATTGCCTATAGTCCTTCAGGACTAACTCATAGGCCTTCAAAACAATACCATAACACTGTCATAATTGGACAACAGATCTTTGTCAAGCGTTACATATACCTTTGAACCCTTCTTATAAATTTACTTTGAATGAGAATGGTCCAATACTCTTGGGGCCACTCCAATCTTGCTGCAATCCTCTCAAAAGAGACAGCAGGTCGCCTATCTTTTTCTCTCTCCCCTGCTTTAAATTTTTCCATATCAAATTCTATGTCTCAGTGCAATTTGCCTGTCCAAGATTTCTACAGACAATACTTCTTTACTTAATTTCACTTCTTGTTCCCCACCAGTCTACAGTTTTAACTTATTCATAAATTTGTAACAACAACAGGCATTTTCTTACTGAGACCTTATACTCTATTTCGAAATGTTGAGCTACCTGTTCTAGCTCTTGCCCTTTCTTGCCACCCGTCTCTTCTAAGGAGTTCCAATACATTAACAACAGACATGATGACCACTTTTGCATACACAAAACACTGAATTTACAACACAAAAAAACAAGGAGGTGAAAATATGCTGTCTGAAAAAAAACCACCACACCACCCCAAGAATTAATTTTACACATACACCAGTGAATACTCAAGAACGAAATATGTACGGTATCCGTGGCAAAACAGTCGCCACTTTGTGATGGCTGGCTTCATCATCGCACTTTACACAACCTCAGCTTATCAACAAGTATTCACAAAAATCCGATACTAAATCCACAATAGGTGGGGAATCAGTACCAAAACTTCTAATACCGTGTTCAAAATCAATTCAAGGAGACAATGAAAATACCAAGAAAATCCTTAATTCAAATACATATACGGCAGACAGAAACTATCCCTGAACCTTGTTAGTACACAGAATCAGTGAAAACACACACCCCTTAATTAGCTATAAAACAAGAAAACTAAAACGCACAATTACAGACAGAGCTCAAAACACATACCAAAAAGAAGGGGTCCCGAAAGGAGAAGGCAGGCAAAAAGAAAGAATAGCCTAACATTAAATTCTAAATTCCATAACTCCAAAGACTACCTCAGTATTAAACTGATTACTCCCCATGTCTGTAGAGAATCTTAGGGTGATGGAATTACTGGATCCAACTCGGATCCACTGAATAAGTGGATGGCAGAGTTTCATAAAAAAGTTATAATCAAAGACATAAGAAGTGGATAATGGCCGTAATCACAAAAAATTAAAAAATAAATTAAGGTGCAATTATATTACCATGGGAAAGAGAGCTCCCCTTGGCTAGTACTGGACCAAGGGTGCAGCAGGATGAAGTTGCAGATATTTAACTCGTGCAACTGCAGGGCAAAGCAATCCAAAACAAGTGCCACAAAGCATCCACAGACGGGTACCAAAGTGTCAAGGAACAACTCCAGTGGTAACTGCAGGCAACAGCAACACTTCTTGACTTGAGATCCAGAAAACGACCTGCCATAACTCTAAAAAGAGGGAAACCCATCCACCTCAAAGCACAAAAAGATAATAAGAGCTGTTAAAAAATTAAGTGAAACAGGCATACCACTGGTGAGGAGAAAACAAGCTATACATAATAAATTAATGCAATACTCAAATTTTAAAAATCTAAAAAAATTTGAAGTTAATTACAAAACAAACTATTGACAACATAGTGACACCAGCCATCAGACATAGTCTCTGGTTGGCTGGGAATTCTCGCATAAGGTTCATGTCTCGTACTAGTACACATTTGCCATGCAAGAATTTTGAGACAGATGTCTCACTGGACTCATTATCCTGTTAATGGTATAACAGAAGTCTGTGGTCTTCTACTCATCACACTGACCCCTCAGCTGCTGTGGTGACTCAGGATGATTTTCTTCAGACAATTCGAGAACTTTGTCTTCTAATATACATATATTTTTCTAATTCATAAGGTGTTTTCAATTATTCCTTTGTTCACCTCGAATCGAAAATGAGTAACGGAAGACTTCGCCTTTTCCCTGCCAACTAGCTCTGTTTTTTTCCAGGGTAAATGTTTTCATGACTAAAGACTTCCCACCTTCATTGCAAGCATAGACTTTCTTGCTGAGTAACAATGAGATAGTGGAATAACTTCTTCAGTCCTTTGTAACATGCCAGGGGGGATTATAGCCGTCTTCACTGGTTGGTGTCATTGACGGGACTTTATCTATGATCAGAATCATGAGAGTTTACTTCTCTCTGGTTCAATCAACTGTGAAGACATAGGTCCACACTTGCTTTAGTCATTCACTAAAGTGTATTGTTTCGAATTAGTTGAGATTCAACTACTGATGAGAAATTTCTCTGTCTTGCCATCACAGGGACCTCATCTCTAGAAGGCATTTGAACTACCCGTCTAGCGTTTACATACCTAGCGAGAATCATCAGACAGAGTTTTTGATTTTCAAGACTGCATCACGTCTCCTCCAGCATTGGTGAAGAAGATAGACAATTTGCATAGTTTTTTGTTCTCAGCATCACCGTTCAAAAGGCAGGTTGTCATGTTGTGACTTAACGTCTCGGATGCGCAATCATTATTCGGCATCTATTGACGAGTGTGAATTCTTCGTGATCTGCTTTTGACTTTGTATTGGTTGATCCAGATCAGTCATTACTTTGTTGTATTGGTGTGCTGTACCTAACAGAAGATCGACATCCATCACTGAATGTTGATTCCTTTTTCCACAGCTGACCCCCAATGCAGAAGTTTCTAATGACATGCCTTCCTCCAAATCCTACCAGATTATGAGGAACTCCTCTGCCAGATGGCTATGTCAAATGTTTGCTCTCTCAGAGAGCGAACAGTGCAAGTGGCTTGGTACATTCATCACACCCCAAAAGAATATATTTTGGTTGGCTAGAAGCTAGATGTGGTCTCATTAGGACCTCATTTATATCTTTCTTCCTTTGGGTAGGCCCACAGGGCCTTGGAGTGCCTTTTCCCTTGAACTGGTGGTAGATGCTCAACAAGTTGGTGCGCTTACTCAGCTCCTTCAAGAGGGCAAGTTGCATCTTGTCTATGGTGTGTGGTCTAGAGGTGAGAAGGATGCGAGAGTGGACGGCCTCTCCCCTTCCTCCTCCATGTCCTTCATATTCCTCTTCCTTTCTGGTGAGGATAGGACTCAATTATACTTACTGGTCGGGCTTTGATGCAGTAAGCCTACACATCAGGTTTCTTTTCTATTTTCTTATCAGAATCATAGAAGCAATCCTGCTCCTTCCTCTAGCAAGGGGAGGAAGGAGACTGGCAATAATACAAACCCTTCCAGAATTTTGCATCAATCCCTCCGACACTGAATATTCTTCCCACTTTTTCCCCATTTTTGGATGATGGTACGATTCCTCACTCATTTAAAAAAGGCCCAGAAGTCTGACTCTTAATCATGCATCTCGTATACTCAATCAAGCTGTCAGAGGCAGGGCACTCCTTCTCGGCCTATTGACCAGGAGGAATATCCCAGGTGTTGCTGAATTCCAGTCAATTCTAGAAGCTCATTCAGATTCCTCCCACCAATCAGTGAGTCTTCCTGATGTAAAGGATCGAGGTTTGTATATCATGTAGGAACAAATCACAATTTTTGAAAGTAATTGTATTTTTCCTAACTATACAAACCTGAGGTCCTTTTATATTAATGCTTACCTCATGCCACCCTCAATTTACATCTGGGCAGGCGGGTCTACCCACTCACCAGACCCTAGTTACTGCCTAACCACCTTGTTCAAGAGGTTCAATGGGCATGTTCCAGCTTTGCTATAAAGTAATTTCTAATGTAAAGGACCTCAGGTTTGTATAGTTAGGAAAAATACAATATACTTTAAAAAATTGTGATTGTATGTATGTATGTAGCATGTATAAGTTAGACAAATCCATGTTTGTCAGAAATTGTGACTAAGGTCCAATAGGATGGAAGAAGAAGATAGAGGTGGGAAAGAAAAAAGAAGAGTGTGAAAAAGAGATGTATGTATTTAGATACTGAATGAACATGTTCAAAAACTAAAGCGGGATAGACAACCTAATACCAGTTGATGCCAAGATCTTAAGAAAATAATATCCACAAGATTTTGGGTAGGAAGCATAGTCTAGCTTTACCCTATGTGAAATGATAAACTGTACTGCATTGTGAAAGTTATTCAGTACAGTTATATAAATTATGTAATATAAATGTTGGGAGAGAATTGCTAGCCTTCATAGTAAAATATCAAATTATTTACAATAAATGTGGAATAATATGACTTGGCAAATGTTGCAATACTGTCTTTGAAGAAGAAAGACTGTAAACATACTGATTCAGTGATTAAAAAGAACACATGTAGAAAGAAAGCCAACAACAAAAACCATTTTGTGACAAAGAACCTAGAGAAGGGATAAGTACAGGATCAGGTGTACAATTAAATTACTTTGATTGAGTTCTAACAAGAAATGAAACAATAGAAAGTACTTCAAAGAATCACAAAAGAAATATACATTTTTAGTGTAAATAGGATGAAGAATATGAATTATAACACTTGAAGTAAGTAGTATTTTGATACTGAAGTAGATTCAGCATTTGGAAATTAATGATTTGAGACAAGTGTGAAGTACATTAATCTGCACATGAAGTGGATAATTCAGGAATGAAAGGAGATTAACACATCAAACCTATGGAATGCTGTAATAACAAGCACAAAAATTATGGGATTGGTTATGTCTTAGTACTTTCAGAAATACTGGTGTGGGTGTGATATACATATTTTGGAGTAGTTTCCATATTACCTAGTACATTGTTATAATTAGTGTTACAGCAAATTCATAAATGATTAAATTTGAATCTCTGAGTTAGCAAGACGTGAATTAATACCAAAGAGAATAACAAAATAATATGACAGTTTTGGTGTACATTTTGAATCTTTTCATGTGTTGTGGTAGTACAAATAAATGGATAGATCATTAGGGCAAGACAAACAGAACTAATATACTAATAATTAAATTTTCCAGGTGGATGATGGCTTATAGAAAAAGCACTCTCATTTCGGTCAAGTCAACTACTTTGTGTCATACTTCAGTGAGGCATTAGCTTTACTTGCTGGGTTAGAAGTTGGAGCAGTAGCAAGCCAGCATTTATTGAAATACCTCGTTCCCTTGTTGAAGTTGTTATATATTGGAATATGCCAATGCATCACTGGTTAAAAATGTGTAAGTATGCTCATTCTTTACAAGTAAGTACTACTGTATTTTAACCTTATGATGTATCATTACATTGTGGATAAGGTTTACTGTATTTATCAGCTTATATGATTTACTTTTTTAGGAAAACTAAGTTTTACAGATATGACCTCCTTACAATTGGTTTTTTTTATCACTGAAGGAAGGCCAAGTGCCAAAGTAATATGCCTATACATACATAAGTATGGGATTGGGTTAATATGTGGTTTTTGTACTCATGTAATTCATAATATAATAGAATTTATATCATAGAAAATCATATCAAACTGTAGCAGAGTTATTGAAGATATAAAATAATGGCTAGGCTAAAGGTTGAATCACACATCGGAGATTCAAGACCACAACTGGTGTAATGGCTTGGTTTGGCATCACTCGTGGGCCATTGTCAAAAAAAAAAAAAAAATCAGCTGATTACGACACCAGTACGACGAACGCAGTGTACAATTACAACAGCATTATGTACGCCGAGATGAAATTGCCAACACACGTAGTCGTACATGTATGTCACTGATGATCTATACCACACCCACTTTCAACAGTTTGTTATGGACGGCGATTGCTGTGAAGGCAGTTACGACGTTCTTAAGACACATCAGCCATATGCAACTGTCGTGAACATGGCTTATTATATAAAGTGGGTGGTGAGCATTCGGCACTCATTCCTGTTCCAGGCGCAGAATAGAGGCACAAGGGGCAAACCAGGAATTTCTGAAGGTGATAATTGACAAATTACATGACCTGAATTAGCACTGGCCATGTTAGAGATGATGCCTTCGCTCTGAAGAATTAAATGATGAAACCATACCCAGCACGAAATCTGACAGCACATAAGCGCATCTATAATTACTGACTGAGCAGGGCAAGACGTACAGTAGGAGAATGCCTTTGGCATTCTGGCAAACAGGTAAATATTGATCTCTAATATTATGCTGTCTTTATCTGGTATGCTTGTTTAAAAGTGTATTAATATGAAACACCTTTTGTTTCCCCTTTCTTTTGTACAGAAATTATATGTGTTTAACATGGAATACCTTTTGTTTACCATCTGATAAATAAATAAATATTTTTCATTTGTCTCCCACAGATTCAGATTGTTTCACACCCACATACATCTTTGCCATGACCGTGTTGAGTCAGTGTGTGGCTGTGTGTGTTGTACTACAACTTAATTTTAACAAGAAATCCTAATCAGCCACAAATGAGGGAGATGAAGATTTTATGAAACCTGAGGCCCTACTTGGTCACTGGAGGTGTGACAAAGCTTTATTACATAACCTAACTCCCACAGGCTGTCAGAGAGGAACCATGGATTGCAAGGCTCAACAGATAACGTTCATGATCATTTTAACTCCACCCCTGCAGGCTCAGTTCATTGATATAAAACAGTCCTGTACATTCTTTGTAAAACTAAATTGAAATAACTTTATAAATATAAAAATAAATGTTGAAATTCTAAAATATTTATATTTTACCCCACACATTTTTTGTGAGTTTTCTTTAGTGTGATATTCATCTATATATGACATTCTCAAAGTACGTGAAACCCCCCTTATTCGCAGACTTACGTATTTCGCTGATTTCTCTCTGGAACATAAACCCCCATTATTTGCAGAAAATTTGCCTATTCATGGTATTTTTCTGTGAGGAATATCCACAAATTCCTGTTTTTTTTTGTTTTTTTTTATCAGTTTCATATTCCACTTTTTCACACAAATGGGGAGAAGGAAAATCTGACTCTCTTTGTATTGTATTTCTGAGACTGGTCCATTAAAAATGCAATATCCACAATGGGACATTTGGACTGTGTTTCTGAATTTGGGAATAAATCAGTTCCTCATCTGATGTGGGTTCAATCTTTTCATCAAAGCTATCTACAATGGCGTCCAGGATGTCGTGTAGAAGCATGAAAAAAGGTATTATTCTTTTCTGTAAATTGTTAAGTGAGATTTTATCACCACGTACCCATGTGGAATTTTTCAATTTCTGTACCCATTCTCCCACTGAGTCAAAAAGTTTTGAGCTATACTCAATCAGGTTTTATTACCTTTCCTAATCTTGTAAAGTCCTCTTAGGTCTCTCACTATATCTCCGTGTTCCTTTGTTCCATAGGCTGTCCTCAGAAATGCTTGTAATTCGGTCCATGACTGACATTGTGTATTGAAAACTACGGGATCTACAGTGGGGCATCGCTTAATCGCAGATCAGTAATCATGTATTCACTTAATCACTGGTTTTTTCTTGGACCGTTTTCATGCTACATCACTGGTATGAATCGCTGCATCGCGGGTTTGTCATGTTGCGTATGCAATGTTTTTTGGTATGCTAAGCCTCGCCGCGGTCCGATAACCACCAACATACATTAAAAGACTCATATTATGATATTAACTGACAATAAAGGTAATAAAACCATTCTCACCTTATATATTAGTATTGTCCTATCTTCGTAATCAAATAGCCTATTCAAGGTTAATATGTACGATGTTCATTGGTAGGCTAAGCCTAGTTGCAGTGCGATAACCACAAACATATGCAAACAGTTTCACATTTAAGATATTAACTGACAATAAAGGTAATAAACCATTTCTACCTTATATATTATTGGCATATCTTCATAATAAATAGCCTATTCAAAGAATAATTCCACATCACTGCACTCAACTTATCATCAGAGTGGCCAGCCACAAAATGTAAACATATAAAGTTATGAAAATGGAGTATGTATACGTTATGTTCAAAGCGACATTTATTGTTCGATAACCTTTTTAGAAAAAAAAATTTTAATAGTAGTATTGTAATTACGGTAGTAATACATTAAGGCTAAAATTAATTCGAACTTCATTATTATTTGGTAGTGTACGTATATAACTTCTCCAAACAATGAAGTCATACAAACGATATTTGTCATAGATTATCGTAAGTATTGCCGTTTGCTATTGGCAACGAAGCGTAAACGAAATACATAACAAGCATTTTTTACCTTATATATTATCGTCATATCTTCATAATAAAAAAAGGGCTATTCGCGGAGTAATTCCATATCAGTGAAATCAACTATCTATGTGAGGCCAGCCAGCTGACAAAATGGACGTACGTATATGAAAATCAAATTATGGTAGCGTTCACAGCAAGATTATCTTCCAAAATTTTGATAGTACTAGTAATAATGTTTGGAATATATGTAACATTCATTTTCAATACAAAATATCATTGTTATTTTGGTAGTGAATATAGTTTAGAATGATCATACATACACTGCACTATTAACATAAAAATGCGGAAAGACGACTGCCGTGACGTCACCAAACATACAATCACTATCGCACACAAAGTAATAAGTAGTAGTTACACTGTCCCACAAGCTACCCCCACCCCCTATTTTATATACTCTAGTAAACCTATAATAAAACACTTTTTTGTACTGTAAATATAATTTAAAATCATCTTACAAACACACAAAAAATGAAAAAGTCGTACGGTTTGCGCGGACCTGTTCAGTCCAGTGTTACCAATTTCGCCTTTTCTGGGCTCGATCTGTGTCGGCCAGTGAAATGTCCCCTATGGCACTCATTTCGGTATAAATAAATGCTAAATATACCAGAGAAAAAAAGCCATATAGAATGCCCAGAGTTACTACCTCCAGCTCGCTCACCCTTATAGGGTGTCGATATAGCACAGGGGCTGGAGTGGAAACCACTATCACAGAATTCTTTGCCAATTAGATGTCTCCTCTCTCAAAAAAATCCCCATCTAGAGAGGTGCCGTTACAACGGTCTACCTTCCGCTCGCTACCTGCTACCTCTGGCGAGAGAGAAACCCTCATTCCTGAATTAGCACTACTTTGTGTCTGCATGCGCCGTTTTCCCCCGCTGTTTCCAGGAAGTGTTTTTGCGAAGCAGTCATGTCTTCCCGTTGACCAAGACGCTTCGTTCATCTAAGTTTGAGTTTCCATTTCCATTTTATTTTATTGGTTTTAACACAACCATTGGGTTCAACGCTTGCCATCCATATTTTGCCCTTATTTTAAGACACTTGTTTCATGGGAGCCGGGGGCATGACCGCCTCTCCCCACGAGTCTGCCATTTTGGATGCAATGGTTGGAGGCGTGTGCTATTATATCCAGAATTGGTTTTTATTTCACTGTTGTAAGGTTTTATTCACACCCGTTTAGGCACTTCCACCTGTATAGGCTACTGTTTTCGTATATTTTATCGATCTCACTCTGAGAAACTGAGAGCCATGTTTATTACGGTTTGATCCTTACACGTTATTAGCTATTATGGGGCCGTCCCGCTCCTGACGATCGAGAGCCTTGTATTACAGTTTATCCTTACGTTATTAGCCTATAGTGCGTTTCGTTATACAGTCATAGGAGCGGAGTTGGTTTCCCTTTCGTGGCGTACGGTGATATGTTCTTACTACGTTATGCGCGGGTATTGTTGTGGTTTAGGGGTCCCCTAGGCTAGCCTAGCAATATGCCAGTTTAGTTTTAGAGGTGAAGATTCCTCATTCATTCGCGGTGCTCATGCATGTATATTTCTAGTTTAGTTTTTTCGATTATAGTCTTGTATTTGCTATATTTTTGATGAGGTTGGAAGTTCTTCACGATGTCCTACCCTAGCCTATCCGACCAGACCTAGGCTAGGTTTTGAGGGTAGGCTAAGTGGGTTGAGTATATCCCACCACCCTTAGTGGCTCCTAGTACCACCAACCTGACCAGGCAGATATGTTTGCTTGGAGGGTGGCCCCAGGACTAGAGAGTTCCTTTCTTGGTACGTATGTAGGGGCTAGGCCTATCTTACCTGACCAGATCGGTAGATTCGATTTTAGAGGGTTGAGTTAGGTTCTAGGCGTCCTCTTCATGTCGTCCTTATAGGAGCCATCTTTGCCTACCTGACCGGATCTGTTACCGATTTTGGAGGGTAGGTTTAGGCTGGGATCTTAGCTGGGTGTGGTTTTTCTCCCCCCCCCCCGCCTCCCACAAATTTTTTTTTGTCAGTACTTCCAATAATTCCTCATCAATTATTTTATGAATTAAATTTTGTTTTGTTGAGTGTAGCCTGGGCCATTGCCCCCTTTAGGTTAGTAGGTTAGTTAATGGCTTCTCAAGAAATGGTATTCACTGATCGGTTGCTGTGGCCATGAGATCATGACTCGTCCACTCTCCTCCAGAACATCCCCCCCCCCCCCCCCCCTGTCCCGGACTCGTTCTGGTGCTGCTGATTTGTTAGCTCGCTGCCCAAGTAATCCTACCGATGAACAACAGCTAGAGCATAGAGTACAGTCTGGGGATTAGTCGGAGGAGATTGGGGATTGTAGACTATGTAATCTCTGTTGGTATGTCTCGGGCCTGTGTTTTTCTGGCAAGGCGTTGGTCTACATTCACCCGCCAGGAGGCTATACGCCGGAGTTTTACGTACCACTGTTCCGCCACTATGTTTTTCGTACTCTAGTGTTATCGCTGCTTCCCCACTCTAGGTGGGGGCAGAACTAGGCTTAGAGATGCGTTTCTAATTGACTTGGAACTGCTACTCTTCTCCAGTGCGATCAGACTCAGGCTTAGGTTTTACCTATTTTCCCTGTTCTGGTCGTATCAGGCACCCCGCCGGTTATAGCTATTGTGATAACAAGATATGGATTCCGG
This sequence comes from Macrobrachium nipponense, assembly GCF_015104395.2. NCBI lineage: Eukaryota > Metazoa > Arthropoda > Malacostraca > Decapoda > Palaemonidae > Macrobrachium > Macrobrachium nipponense. The sequence continues at coordinate 73,776,283 of NC_087204.1, forward strand.
AGTAGGCGGAGACATTCAGAGCTTAATATTAAAGAGAATTTATTATGTAGCTTCTGTTGGTATGTCTCCGGGCCTGTGGTTTATTCCGGCGAACGAGTGGTCTACCCATCACATGCGCCAGAATGTATACACTGGAGTTCTACGTACCGTTGTTCCCGCTGCTCTGTTTTCCGTCTAATATGTTATCGCTGCTGCCCACTCCAGTGGGGGTGGAACTGGGCTCAGAGTATGCACTTCCGCGATCAGACTCAGGCTTAGGTTTTTGCCTTGTTTCCCTGTTCTGCTCGTATCAGGCCCACTCCACCGGTTACAGCTTTGGTGATACCCAAAGTATGGATTCCGGAGCAGGCGGAGACATCCAGAGCTTTATTAATAACAAGTAAGTTGAAGATTATAGTTGACATTACTTTAGCTAGTTAAGTAACTAGTTTAAGTGTACACATACCGCCGGAAATAACTCCGGCGGCATTATTTGCGATACTCATGTATCTTTCCAAAGCTACTCCCCCACCCAATTGGGGTCGAGAGCTAAGACTTCTAAAGCCAGACTGATGTAGTCCGGCTTCGACCAGGAGGCTTTCGGCACTCTTCTCATGCAGAAGATGAGCGAAGTAGTGGACTCGAGATTTCAATCGATGTCCACTCAACTCGCCTCGGGTCTAGAGACATCCGGACAGTCCATCCTGTCTCTGGCCCAAAGGTTGCAAACCCAGGAGGAATTGGTGGCGGGATTTATCCAGTCCGGAAGCACACCGCAGTCCTTTGCTGTGCCAGACGCATCCTGGCTCCCCGCATTTGAGAATAGCAACCCCATGGCGGTTGGCTCTACATGTTCCATTTCAGAGGGCAGGCTTACAATTGAGGGTTGCGGAACCCGACCCATGGAAGACTATGAGTTCTTCCCACCGGGCCTACAATTCCCCTTCCCGGGCTACACTAGGCTAGCCGAGGAAGCGTTGGTCAGGGTAGACAAGGTCCCGAAAGAGATAGTGATCTACCCTTAGAGATCAGGCTCAGTCGGCATGGGTCCACACCCTTACAGAATGGGAGTGCGTCAACACCAAGTTGAGCCTCACAAAGGTTGCTATACCATGTTCGTAGCGCCGGATAACGTCCTGACACCTTGCACATCAAAGATTGCAGAATTGACACTGCAAAGTCGGAATGGAGGATAAACCCATGCCTCAGCTATAAAAGAGACGGAGGCTACCTCTTTGCTCTTTCCCAGAGATCTGGAGTGTTGGGTTGGCGCTCCGGCAACGTTCACATTGGGCAAACTCGACCCGGAGTGTGCCTCCACACAACTCTTTGAACGTTTGCCTAGAATTCCAGATACCATGATAAAGGCAGAATTCGAAGCAAGATGTAGGCTGAGCAGGTCAATTAACTCAGTCACACTGCAGAGTTGACAGCTTCTGTCTTTGCAGAGAAGCCTCTATTCCGGGTCCTGACGAAGTCGTTGCTGCAGGCTTATCAGTCGGACCTGTATGATTTCATAGTGGCTAGACGAGCCTGCAGGAAGCATGTCTTTGCTAATGCCTCCATCAGGTCATGAGCCTAACAAGCTCAGAAAGGCATCGATCTGGGGGCCAACCTCTTTCCAAGGAAGGACGTGGTTAACAGCGTCTTCAGCGAGGCGGCTAGGGCTAACCAGAACCTTCGTGTCTGTTGGGGACTTCCCTTCAAAAGGAAGTTCGAGACCCCCGGACCACAAACCAAAAGTAGGAAGAGGCCTAGGAAGTATCAGCCTTTCCAGACCTCTCATCCTCAAGCAGTGGTACAGGCAGTTCCTGTCTCCCAAATGAATAAGCCTTCGACACCTAAGGCACAACCACAACAGCAGTTTGTTCTGCTGCAGAGTCAAACGACTCAACAGCCCTCGAGTTCGGCTGCCCATGTGACTTCCCCCGGAGCCTTCATTGCCTCCTTTGAAACACAGGGGGCGTTTTGAGGCTATAATAGGCACACGAGGGGTAACCCTACAGACCTTACCTTACATCTTGTTCGGGTTTGCCCAGGTCCCTCAGTGTGAGGGCCCTCTAATGTCTACCAGAGAGTTGCTAGCACATCTTCTGGTATATTTTTGCATCTTCCAATCTTGGATGGTCTGGGATGCCAGCTTAGATATTTGTCGGGCTTATTTCTTAAACACATCTACGCTCTCTCCTGATATATTCCTCAGATGAGCTGGCAGCGCATTGAATAGACGCTGCATTATCGATGCTGGTGCGTAGTGGATTAATGTTCTGTGTGCTTTCCTTATTTTTCCTGGTATAGTTTTTGGGCACTATTAATCTACCTCTGCTTGCTCTTTCTGATATTTTTAGCTCCATGATGTTTTCGGCTATTCCTTCTATCTGTTTCCATGCCTGAATTATCATGTAGCGTTCTCTTCTCCTTTCTAGACTATATAATTTTAAGGATTGTAGTCTTTTCCAGTAGTCAAGGTCCTTAACTTCTTCTATTCTAGCTGTAAAGGACCTTTGTACACTCTCTATTTGTGCAATATCCTTTTGATAGTGTGGGTACCATATCATATTGCAATATTCAAGTGGAACTACGAACATATGTTTTATAAAGCATAATCATGTGGTTCAACTTTTCTTGTTTTGAAGTGCCATAACAACATTCCCACCATTTTTGCTTTACATTTTGCCAATAGAATTGCTATTTGATCATTGCATAACATGTTCCTATCATCATCACACCAAGGTCTTTAACTGCTTCCTTATTTGTGATTGTCTCATTATTAGGTCACCTATATGCATATAGCTTTCCTTCTCTGTCTCCATAATTTATTGATTCAAATATACCAGAGTTAAATACCATCCTATTTACCTCTGCCCAATCATACACTTTGTTAAGGTCTCTTTGTAGCGCGTTCCTATCTTCATCACAAGTAATTTCTCTACTTATTCTTGTGTCGCCGGCGAAACTACTCACTACCGAGTCATTAACATTACTGTCTATGTCTGCAATCATAACAAAAAACATTAATGCAGCTAACACCGTACCTTGTGGCATACCGGATATTACCTTAGCTTCATCCGATTTCTCATCGTTTGCAATAACTATCTGTTTTCTGTTGTGTAAAAATTCATTTAACCATCTTCCTACTTTATCCACTATCTTATGTTTTCTAATTTTCTTTGCTAATATATTATGGTCTACCTTGTCAAAAGCTTTTGCAAAGTCTAGATAAACCACATCTGTTTCATTTCCGCTTTTCATATTTTTGTATATGCTCTCACGGTGGACTAACAGTTGGGTTTGTGTACTTTTCCGGGTACAAAACCATGTTGGTCCATATTAAACAAATTATTTTTTTTATTAAATGTTTCTATTTTTCTCATTCCCCTCATACCCTTTTCATAATATGTGATGTGATTCGACTCAGCAGGCCTATAATTACTTGTCTCTATTCTTGATCCTCTTTTGAAAGTAGGGGTAATATATGCTAATTTGTGCTCATCACAAATCTTGCCTGTATCTACACTTTGTCTTAATAATATTGCAAGTGGCTTTGCGATAGAATGAACTACTTTCTTTAACAAAATAGCAGGGACACTAGCAGGCCAGCAGCAGCTCCATTTTTAATTTCATATTATCTTCATTATTCAATTGCTAGGGGTGGGGGAATTCTCTCTTATATCGGTCTGCCAATATTTTGCACATTTTACTTTTTTTCATTTGTTAATCTCCCTTCAATTCTTAGAGGCCCTATATTCTTCTTTTATTCATCTTTTTTGAGTATTACGATATAATAGTTTGGGGTTTTGCTTGATATTTACTAGGGTTTTTTCTTCCAAGTCCTGTTTTTCATTTTCTTTGATTCTATAATCTTTTGTTCTGCATTTTCTATCTTACTTTTTAGTTCGATCACTTTCCATGCATTTTTTTCTTTTGCAAGACCTTTTTTTCCATTTTTTTTCCCTTTTTTTTTTTTAATTTTCTGGAACAAGATCCTTCTGTCTCTTGGTATGCATGGCTGATGTTTACTTTTCTTCTTCGGTATATATTTATCCACTATTTTCTCTAATATTTTTTATATAATATCTCCGTATTTACCCTTATGTCATCACTTATGAAAATGTTATCCCAATCTTTGTTTTAATTCTTCATTTATTTCTGACCATTTTATATTTTACTGTGAAGTTGTATTTTCCATATCATTCCCACTTTTTCATTTTTTGCTTATCTCTGTTTTCACTTGCTTTGGAATGGACTGTTAATTCTATGACATTATGGTCTGAAATACTCGCATTATAAACTATTATTTCTTTAACGTGATTCACCTCTTTCACAAATACTAGGTCTAAAGTATTTTCCTTCTTGTTGGCAGGTGATTTATTTGTTGAATGTTGTATTCTAGTAGCATATCTAATAGCATTTCGAATTGCCTCTTATCTTCTGCACTACTATTACTCCTTTTTTTATATTTATAAATACAACCAAAATCTCCTATTCGTTCCTTTCCAGTCTACGAAAGGAAAGTTAAAGTCTCCAGATAGGAGAATAGTCCAGTCCTTGTGATTTCTACATATATCATCCAATTTTTCTATTATTATGTCAAACTCTTTAGTATTAGGGGTCTGTATATTACTATGTTTATTAATTTTTCAGATTCAAATTCTACTTCTATTAGTTCACATTCTCATATATTTTTCCTTGTTTTTTGTCTTTCCCATATATTGCGGTTCCCCCTTGATTCTTAATTTCTCTATCTGATCTATAAGTTTGGAACCCTTTATTTTGATCATCATTCCCAGTCTCTTGGGAGTACCAGGTTTCACTTATTATTCATTATATTTATTTTCTTTTCAATTTGGGTTAGTTCTTCTAAGTACTCTATTTTTCTTTTTGAGTTACTCATAACTAAAACCCTGCACATTCATCACTATGATGGTTTGCATGTTTTCTCCTTCATTTTTAAAATTCGGGTAATAATAAGGATTTTCCCATGTCTCTTTTCCTGTTCTGGTATGTTGTTCTTTTCTTCATTTCAGAATTCTGACATTAAAAAATCCAACTTTTCCATAATATTTGTTCTTCCTTCATCTAATTATTCATTTTATGTCTGAAATCTGCAATTTTCTCCGTATCTGCAATATCCTCTTGCATCATATATACAGTTCTTATCTCTTGAGTTGTATCTTGGAGCTGATGGTTGGAAATATTTTGCTGACACACCATATCGCTGTGATGGCTTGGTTTTTTCTTTCACCTGATATTCTTCTTTGTTCCTCTCTTTATTTTGTTTTTTTTTTTCTTTCTTATTTTGGATTTTATTATTTGATTGATTATTTATTTGGTTTTGATAGCAGAGCAAGAGGTGCTTACCAGCAGAGAGCTGGCTCTAGAGTTCTCTCAAGAGGCAGAGGCTTCAGAGGAGGCAGAGGAAGTAAGACCTCAAAACCAGTCAATGAGTCTCTGCGGTAGGCGGGGGGAGACTGTCTCTTCAGGACCATTGGACCTTCAGTACGTGTGCCCACAGTATTGTATCAAAAGGTCTGGGGTGGAGATGGAAAAAAGTGTCTCCTCCACCAGTCATTTCCATCAGATTCCAATGACAGACCTTCTAGACTATGCCAAAGACCTTCTTCAAAGAAGGCAATAAAGAAAGTCAGTCACCTGAAATTTCAAGGACAATTTGTTCAGTGTACCGAAGAAGGACTCGGACAAACGAAGAGTGATTCTTGATGAAGAGTGATGCTGGACTTGTCCCGTCTCAACTCATACATTCAATACGACAAGTTCCGCATGCTAACCGTCTCACAGGTGCGGACCTTACGTTTCCCGTGGGGTCGTCACCAACCTCTATCGATCTTACAGACGCTTACATCGTGTACCGATAGCAAGAAACTTCTCTCCATACCTAGGCTTCAAACAAACTAGGAAAACAAGCTTACTCGTTCAGAGTCATGCCATTCGGGCTCAACTTAGCGCCCAGAATATTCACCAAACTAGGAGAGAGAGTAGTACAGGAACTAAGAGCTCAGGGGGTGATGCTAGTAGCTTACTTTAGACGACTGGCTCATTTGGGCAACCAACGACGAGGATGTCGCAAGGCAATAGCCCAAAGTAATAAAATTCCTAGACTACCACTGGGTTTTCCAGATAAACAAGGAAAAGTCCCGTCTCATTCCGGCGTCTCGCTTTCAGTGTTTGGGAATTCAATGGGACCTAACCACACACAAATGATCTCTTCCGCCAAAGAAGTGCAGAAAGATGGCGAAAGCTACGAGACAATTCCTCAAAAACAAACAAAGGGCTTTCTCATCGTACCCAAGAGAGAATCTTAGGTTCACTTCAGTTTGCTTCAATAAGAGATGTTCTGTTGAAAGCCAGACTGAAGGATATCAATTGGGTATGGCGGAAAAGAGCCAACAACAAGTTCAGAGACAAAATCTCCTTGATTCCGCCAATACTAAGGAAAAGACTCCACCCATGGGACGGAAGTCCGGAGTCTTTCCAAATCAGTTCCACTACAATTTCCCCCGCCTTCTCTGATAGTCCACATGGACGCCTCTCTGAGCGGATGGGGGGGGCTACTCTCGGTACAAGAAGGTTCAAGGAACATGGTCAACAACATTCCGCCAGTTTCCACATCAACATACTAGAGGGGCAATGGCCATTTTCTGACCCTGAAACGACTAGCTCCGGCAGGAACATTTATATCAGAACTAGTCTCAGACAGCGCAGTGATAGTTAAATTTATTGCATAAACAGAGGAGGCTCCAAGTCGAGCCAAATAAATCATGTGATGATTGCAATCTTTTCGTTGGCAATGAAACATCATTGGCACCTGTCAGCCACTCGCCTGGCAGGAGTACGGAATGTCATCGCTGACTCACTGTCCAGGACAACTCTGCTGGAGTCGGAGTGGTCCTTGGACACAAAATCACTCAATTGGATTTGCCAACAAATCCTGGGCCTTCAGGTAGACCTGTTCGCCACGGAGTCCATCACAAACTTCCGTGTTATGTGGCTCCCAATCTGGATCCTCTGGCTCACGCCACAGATGAGAATGTCCATAGACTGGAACAAATTGGCAGAAGATTTACCTATTTCTGCCAATAACCTCTTGCTGAAAGTTCTACACAAACTCAGATCTTTCAGAGGACAGATAGCATTGGTAGCACCCAACTGGCCGAAGAGCAATTAGTTTCCTCTTCTACTAGAGTTTGAAACTCCGTCCCAGACGGATTCCCAACCCAAAACTGACTCAAATAGTACAAACTCGGACTGTGTCAGCTTCCTCAAGAATTCTGAATGCCCTAACTTTATGGACTTCATGAAGTTTTGTGGCACAGAAGATGCTAGTATTGACCCACTAAACACCCCTGTTCGTGGAGTCAGACAAAAGAGAATCAACACTCAGGCGTATGATTCGGCAGTAAGGAAGTTAGCCATCTTTCTAAAAAGAATCGGATGTCCAAAAGATGATTACGAATCTGACAATTTCATTTTTTAGAACTGTTCGAAAAAGGCCTAGCTGCTAGTACCATTACTACGACTAAATCTGCCTTGAGGAAGATACTATTTCAGTTTGGCTTTAATATTGATTTAACAGATTCGTACTTCTTGTCTATCCCTAGAGCATGTGCTCGTCTGAGACCGGTAGACCGCCCTCACACAGTCTCCTGGTTTTTAAATGACGTACTCAGGTTGGCTTCAGATACTGATAACGAATCATGCTCATATATAACCCTTCTCAGGAAAACATTATTTTTAATGAGTCTGGCCTCAGGCGCCAGAATATCTGAACTGTCAGCTCTCTCTAGAGAACCAAATCATATTGATTTCCTCCCGTCAGGAGAAGTTCTGCTCTCTCCAGATCAGAAATTCTTAGCAAAGAATGAAGACCCACAAAACAGGTGGTCTCCATGGAAGATTGTCCCTCTTCCACAGGACCCATCACTATGTCCTATTATTACATTAAAATGTTATCTGGGCAGAACTTCTAAAAAGTCTTCAGGTCCTATTTTTATTAGAGAGAAGGGTGGAACCATTTCCTTGAAGGCCATCAGACAACAAATTCTTTATTTTATTAAACAAGCCAATCCGGATTCAGTCCCTCATGTCCATGATATCCGGGCAGGGGCTACCTCAGTTAATTATTTTCATCATGTGAACTTCGAGGATCTTAAAAAAATATACGGGTTGGAAATTCCCGACAGTATTCAATGCACTATCTGAAAACTCTAGAGCCCTTAAATATTCGGCAGTGGCTGCAGGGAACATTGTCCTCCCCTGACACGGCCTAGTTATGTAATTTCTGAATCTGTAATTTATTATTTTGCTTTTTAATTACTTCTTTTTGGTACTCCACTCTCACCTACCTGCCCCACTTGTAATCCCTGCCTTTCTGCCTTTTGTTCCGGACTGGATTGCTCATCAACCCACTCCTGTACATGTACATAGTTCATTAATATGTTTGTTTCCATGTTCATTACCTGTTGCATTTTCCTAGTGATAGTATGGATTTGGTCATATTAAGTGCTTTTTACCATTTGTAATTTGTTACCCTTACCTTGGTTATTAAAACAATAATTTTAAGGAATTTTTATTTTCCTTTATATAAATTTTTGTTCACATTTTATTTCCAAGCTTGTATGGCCAATTCTCTGTTACTATTTCACTGGCCGACACAGTTTGAGCCCAGAAAAGGTATTTTGACAAAGGAAAAATCTATTTCTGGGGGAAAACCTGTGTCGCCCAGTGAACCCATCCCTCTCTTTCTCCTTTTCCCCAACTTTAGCAGGCCCAAGCTTGGTGAGTATTTCAGGAATGAGGGGTTCTGACAGAGGTAGTATAGCGAGCGGAAGGTAGGCGTTGTAACGCACCTCTCTAGAGGGGAATTTTGAGAGAGGAGACATCTACTTGGCAAAGAATCTGTGATAGTGGTTTCCACTCGCCCTTGTACTATACCGACACCCTATGAGGGTGAGCGAGCTGGAGGTAGTAACTCTGACATTCTATATGACTTTGTTCTCTGGTATATTTAGCATTTATTTATACCTAGGAATGAGTGCTATAGGGACATTTCACTGGGCGACACAGGTCTTCCCCCAGAAATAGATTTTTCCTTTGTCAAAATCCCTTTTTAATGCTAGTGTTCATTTTCTTGAGGTAATTAGCAAGAAAATTTTCAGTCTAGCATCTGGCAGGAAAACTTGCACTTTTTTTTCATATACACTAGCATACTTATTTTGACATCAAATCTTTGTACTGTCAAGTTGAATATTTCTTTTATTCTATGTTTGATATATCATGTAAGAAAAAGAACAAAATCTTCCAAAACCATTTTCAGGAATTAAACAGAATAGGTTTTGAAATGATTAGGAATTATGTAACGTAATGTACAAGTACACTGTGTATGTTAGAAACATGTTGAATCAAAAAGAGAGCAATCAGTTTGAAATTGGCTGGGTGGCATTGTTGTGTATGATGTGATTTTTTTAGCCAGTTATGGAGCAAAATCTAGCAAGAAATTGCCATTTCCCATTTGGCAACACTGGCTTCCCCACGTTTGTCCAAGTTTTGTTTGTTGTTGTTTTGAAGTGGTGTTTGCCGCGTTCTTTAAATTGTCCCATATTAATGAGTTAATTATGTGGCATCCAAAGCCATGATTCTTTACTCTTATGGGAAAGATGCCTAAAGGTCAGATGAAGGTTTTTACGTGTAATATATTAACGTGTTGTGAAGAAGGGAAGAGATGTTTCGCTGCATACTGCTGGTAGCTTTATCTTTATTATTCATAGATGATTGCACTGTAAAATTGTTGCCATCTTTTATCAACATAGATCATTGGTGAGTACATAATTTTGATAGTTCTCTTACCTCTCTCCATCTCTTTCCTTGTAAAAAAAAAAAAAAAAAAACAGAGGCCCACCATGCGTATGTAGGCCTTCTAGCTGTAAATCCATAGGCTAGTAGGCTACATATGTACAGTAGTACATATACAGTGTTCCCCGTATTCGCGGGGGATGTGTACCAGACACCCCCGTGATAGTTAAAACCATCGAATAGTTAAAACCACCCCTGAAAATGCTTATAACTGCCTATCTTGAAAGTTCAGATACCAAATGTATACCTTTAATAACATCCTACTTCAAATATACCTAAAATTCCTAAACCTATTACTGTATAAATCTTTGAGGTTATATTAGTTAATATCATTTCAAAGTCATCTTAAACATTTTACCATTAAAAATATATTATTACATACCTACAGCCATAACAGAGAGAGAGAGAGAATGGCAACATCATATATCTGACCATCAAAAGATGAAATTATGAATTATTTCTGAGACAGAGAATAATAATGAGAGAGAGGAGAATGGCAACATCATATCTGACCCATCAAGAGTGAAATTATGAATTATTTCTGAGACAGAGAATAATATGAGAGAGAGAGAGAGAGAGGGGGGGGGGGGGGTGGGGGGGGGGGGGGGGTGGGGGGGGGGGGGGGTGGCAACACACATTCCCCTCCTGATACTTGATAAATTTGACGTTGGACCCCAGCCAACTCGGCTTGCTACGTGGAGCTCAAAGAGAAAAGATGCGGGGTAAAAGGCATTTTCTTTCATTCTTACATAATTTTTTTTTATTTTTTTTATTTATAAATTAAAATCTTGCTAATTCACTTTAGTATTTTCTTTAATGAATTGATATTATTGCTGTTTTACATTAATATTTGATATTTGAAAATCAGTAAATCATTTATCACCCAAAAAACATACATCTCTGTAAGAGAGAGGGAGAGAGAGATTTTCCGTTAGTATTTGTAAAAAAATACTTTCACATATGATTTTTGTAATTACAGTTATTATTATTATTATTATCATTATTATTATTACTATTATCATATGAAAATATTAATAAACATATTATACATAGAGTACCATAAAAATCTCTCATCTCAGTAGAGAGAGAGAGAGAGAGAGAGAGAGAGAGAGAGAGACCTGGAGTTCAAAAGAAAGATGCATGAAGACTGGGATTTCCTTCATTTTTACATAATTTTTAAAATTTATAAACTAAAATCTTTCTAATTCAATGTGGTTTTTTCTTTATTGTAGTGATTACTCTTTACATTAATATTAATATTAGAAAATTAGTAAATCATTTATCACACAAAAAGCATACATCCCTGTAAGGGAGAGAGGGAGAATTATTAGTTGTTATGTGATATCATTTAATCTAATTAAACTTACTAATACAGTATTGATCAATATTAATATTTTAAAATTAGCAAATCATTTCTGTATCATAAATGTGATTTTGACGAAGGAAAAATCTATTTCTGGGGGAACAATTGCGTCACCCGATGAAAGTACCTGTAGCTCACCTTTTTAAGTATAAATAGATCCTAAATTTACCAGAGAAAAAAGCTAGCATGGAATGCTGAAGTTACTACCTTCAGCTCGATCACCCAAGGGCGTCGGTATAAGCACAGGGGCGTAGTGGAGGACCACTACCACAGGACTTCTGCCAATTAGAGGATTCCTTTCAAACTCCCTCCCACGACAAGAGCCGTTACAAAGACCACCCTTCCCCCATTCCCCCCTCCGCTCGCTACTACTACTACTACCCACGCCCGGCATCTTTCATTCCTGGAAAATAGACACCCAACGCTTTGATTGGCTATAGGGGTGGGGAATCAGGAAAAGAGAGAGAGGGACGGGTTCACCGGGCGACACAGAAATAGATTTTTCCTTCGTCAAAATCCCTTTTCTTTTGCTTCAACCTGTGTCTGCCGGTGAAAAAGTATCAGAGAATTGCCATACAAAGCTTGAAAGATACCAGACAAAAAATTTGCATAAAAGGGATAATGAAACTTGAAGTTCACTAAAGAATAAATTTAATGAGCCATAGTAAAACGGACAACTTATCTGACTAATTACAACTAGGACTTAAACTAGGGCTTAAAAAAACTAGTAACAAGAACAATATAATGGAATGGTATCTGAAGCAATATGAATATACAAAGGAGTATGTACAAACAAGTAAGTGATACCAAAGATTGTCCCAAAGTTATTGTACAAGTCCGGTGACGGAATGGTAACAAACCAGCACCCGGCCCCAGGGGAGGGAGGGTTGGTAGGGGATACGAGCGAGGCAGGTAGGAGGAGGAGAGAATCAAGGGAGAAAAGGACTGACAGAAGGGCAATAGAAAAGAGTTTTTATGGCTCCGTCATTCCGGGGAGACTATGCTCCCTGCAGCCACTGTTGAGAATTTAAGGTCCTCTAGGTTTTTGAGATAGTGGCGTTTAAATACTGCCGAGATTTCACCCTATATTTCTTCAGGTCCTCGAAATTCATATTGTGAAAATAGTTAATCGAGGTAGCCACTGTTGGATGTCATGGACGTGCGGAACTGACTCCGGGTTGGCTTGTTTTAATAAAATAGAGGATTTGTTTGTCTAATACCTTTCAGGGAATCGTACCACCTTTCTCTCTAATAAAAAAGGGGACCTGAAGACTTTTTGGAAGTCCTGGCCAGGTAGGATTTAAGGGTGCTGACAGGACACAATGATGTGTCTTATGTAAGAGGAATAATTTTCCATGGAGCCCACCTGTTTTGTGGGTCCTCATTCTTAGCCAAGAATTTCCGATCCGGGGATAGTATTACATCACCCGACGGGAGGAATTCGACATGATTTGGGTGTCTAGAGAGAGCTGAGAGTTCAGATATTCTGGCGCCTGAAGCCAGGCCTATTAAGAATAAAGTTTTCCTGAGAAGGGTTATATATGAGCATGAATCATTATCAGTGTCTGATGGCTAATTTAAGTAACGTTTCAATTCAAAAACTCCAGGAGACTGGTAATGAGGGCGGTATAGCTGGTCTCCAAGCGTCGGGGGGCACAAATTGCGGGATTGAAGAGAAGTACGAATCCAACAAATCAATACTAAAGCCAAGCTGAAAAATCTTCATTAAAGCAGATTTGATTGTAGTAATGGTACTAGCAGCTAGGCCTTTCTCAATAGAGTTCTAAAGAACGACAAATTACCAGAATTTTGTGGTCATGTTTTTGGGCATCAGATTCCTTTTAGGAAGATGGTCCAATTTCTTCACCGCTGAATCATACTGTGTGAAGCGTTGACTCTCTTTTATCTGATTCTATGAACAAGATGTTTAGTGGATCAATATTAGCGTCCTTTTGGGCCGCAAAACTTCATGAAAGTCCATAAAGTTAGGGCACTCACAATTCTTGGGAAGCTGACACAGTCTGAGTTTGTACTTACTTGAGTCAGGGTTTCTGGACGGGGGATCCATCTGGGCCGGAGATTCAATTCTAGCAGAAGAGGAAACCAGTTGTGCTTCGGCCAGTTGGGTGCAACCAATGCTACCTGTCCTGTGAAAGATCTCAGCTTGTGCAGGACTTTTATCAGAAGATTCACTGGCGGAAACAGGTAAATCTTTTACCAACCATTCCAGTCTATGGACATCGCATCTGTAGCATAAGCTAGAGGGTCCAGGTTGGGAGCCACATAACATGGTAGTTTGTGATTGGATTCTGTGGCGAATAGGTCTACTTGAAAGGCCCAGGATTTGATTGCAAATCCAGCAGAATGACTTCATGTCCAGGGACCACTCTGACTCCAGCGTAGTTGCCCTGGATAGTGAGTCTGCGATGACATTCCCTTACTCCTGCCAGGTGAGTGGCTGACAGGTGCCAACGATTTTTCGTTGCTACAAGAAAATTGCAATCATTACGTGATTTATTTTGCTCGACCTGGATCCTCCTCTGTTTATGCAATGGACTACTACTGAGCTGCTCCGAGACTACCTTATATGAACGTTTCTGGCTGGAGCCAGGCATTTTAGGGTCAGGAAAATGGCCATCGCTTCTAGAACATTGATGTGGAACTGGCGGAACATCTCCGACCACATTCCTTGAACTTTCTTGTATTGTGAGTAACCTCCCCAACTGCTCAGAGACGCATCCGTGTGGATTGTTAGAGATGGCGGATGGAATTGTTTCAGTGGTACTGATTTGAACAGGTTCCCCGGCGTTCCGTTCATGGACTGAGTCTTTTTGTTAATATCAGTGGAATTATAGAGATCTTGTCCCTGAATTTGACATTGGCTCTCTTCGCCCAGACTCGGTTGATATCCTTCAGTCTGGCTTTCAACAGGACGTCCGTTATCGAGGCAAACTGTAGCGAGCCTAGGAGGATTCTCTCTTGGGTACGACGAGAAGCCTTTTTGTTCTTGAACTGTCTCGTAGCCTTCGCTATCTCCCTGACCTTCTTGGATGGGAGAGATAGTTTGTGCTTGTTTAGGTCCCATTGAATTCCAGCCATTGAAAGCGGGAAGCTGGAACGATCCGAGATTTTTCTTTGTTTATCTGGAAACCTAGATATTCCAAGAATTCTATCACTTTGGCTGTTGCTTTGAGACACTCGTTGTCGCTGGCTGCCCAAAAGAGCCAGTCGTCTAGGTAAGCTACTAACTTTACCCCTCGAGTTCTTAGCTCTTGAACTATCGTCTCTCCTAATTTGGTGAATATCCTGGGCGCTATGTTGAGCCCGAATGGCATGACTCTGAATGAGTAAGCCTGCTTTCCTAATTTGAAGCCTAGGTACGGCGGAAGAAATTTCTTGCTATCGGCACATGATAGTAAGCGTCTGTAAGGATCTATAGAGGTGGTGACGGCCCACGGGGAAGTAAGGTCCGCACCTGCAAGACGGTCAGCATGTGGAATCTGTCGCATTGAATGTATGAGTTGATACGAGACAAGTCCAGAATCACTCTTCTTTTGTCCGAGTCCTTTTTTGGCACACTGAACAGACGTCCTTGAAACTTTAGGCGTTTGACTTTCTTTATAGCCTTCTTCCATAGGAGATCTTTGGCATAGTCTAGAAGGTCCATTGTCGGAGTCTGGTGAAAACTGATTGTGGAGGAGGCCCTTTCTCCCATTTCCACCCTAGACCTTTTGAAACAATGCTGTGGGCCCATGGACTGAAGGTCCAATGGTCCCGGAAGAGATATAATCTCCCTCCCACCTGCGGACTCTCACTGGTTGGCTGCAGGTCTGCTTTCTTCTACCTCCTCTGAAGCCCCTGCCTCTAGACCTCCCCTCCTGCCAGGCACCACCTCTGGCTCTGCTACTTCCGGCATGCCTACTGTAGCCGCAAAATGCTCCTTGCGACTCGTATTGATGGGTTGAAGGCAGGGGAAGCTACCAAGGCTGTTGAGGATGAGGGTTGCTGAGAGCTGGCGGAGTTTGCACCAGAACATACTGCTGCTGTGGTTTGAGCCTTTTGATGTCGAAGGCTTACCAACCTGGGAGACCGGGACCACTTGAACCACCGCCTGAGGATGAGATGGCTGGTAAGGATGGAATTTCCTTGGCCTCTTCCTAGGTCTGGATTGGGGGCCGGTCCGGTATCAACTTCTTTTTGAAAGGAAGTCCCTAACAGACCCTAAGACTCTGGTTGGCTCTGGCCACTTCATGGAAGACAGTTGACCTCGTCTTTTGGGAACAGGTTGTCGCCCCGATTGAAGACTTTATCAGCTTGTTTGGCTCATGTCTTATGGAAGCATTCGCAGGACGTGCTTCCTGCAGGCTCGTCTCGCCACAATAAAATCATACAGGTCCGCCTGGAAGGTCTGTAAGAGAGACTTCGAGTGGACCCGGAACAGGTGTTTTCGTCATGAAGGTCGTAGCAATCCAAAATCGCCGAGGTGACTTGAGTTGATCGACCTGCCCAATCTAGTTCTCGTCCTCGAATTCTACCTTGACCAAGTTGGGTCCCGGATCCTGGGTAGCTTCTCTGCAAACAGGGTGGAGGCGCACTCTGGGTCAAGTTTACCTACCGTCAAACGTCCAGCTGGAGCATCATTTCCAAAACTCCACGTCTCGCGGGGAAGAGTAAGGAGGTAGCCTCAGTCTCTTTTAGAACTGGTAAGGGTTTATCCTCCAACCGCCGCTTGCATAATCAGTTCTGCCACTTTGGATGTACATGGGCGACGGAACTCCTTCTGGAGTCACAAACATCGTGAAGCTACCTTTATGGGGCGTCAGCTTCGTGTTCACACATTCCCACTCTGTAAGGTGCGAACCCATACAGCTTGGGCCCTGGTCCCTATGGGTAGATCACGGTCTCTTTCGGGACCTTGTCTACCCTGGCTAGCGCGTCTTCCGCTAGTCTAACATATCCCAGAAATGGGAAATTGGAGACCCTCTGGGAAGAACTCGAAGTCCTCCTCTACCGGTCGAGTTCTGCATCCTTCTATCGTCAGCTTCCCATCTGAGAACGGGGCATGCAACGCTAACCGCCACGGGTTGTTACATCAAATGGCGGAAGCTTTGACGCGCCCGGAACTGTCACGGTCTGTGCCGTGGTCCCGGACTGGAGGATTCCGGTCATCAATCCCTCCTGGGCTCTGATCCTCTCGGTCAGGGACGATATTGTTTGGCCCGAGGTCTCTAGGCCCCGAAGCGAGTCGTGTGGACAATCGACTCAAGCCTGCCTATCATCAACTACTTCTCTAACCTTTGACATTAGAAGGTTAGCGAATGCCTCCTGATCAACCCGTTGGATCTGGAGGAATTGGCTTTCGACCCCTTAGGAGGGGGAGAAGCTATGAAAGAGGGGCGACTTAGCAGCAGAAGTCGATGGCTTTGGGGTTGGGGGCCAAGGACGACTTAGTCGCACCTGCCGGAGCAGGTTTGGATCCCTTTGGAAGGGATCTCGGCTTTTCACTGTTTTGACCTTGGGAATCACCGATAAAGCCGATCTATCCCAAGCAGGGGTGGACTTAGTGCAAGCCCTGAAAGGAAGAGGAAGAAAAAGGACTGGGGCTAAAGGGGGAGACTACCTGCCTCACTTACCTCCCTACCTACCTCCTCCTCGGTGGCAACCGGTTCGCGGTGGAGGCTGATGGCCCGCCACCTCCATTCCGCCACCAGGTCAAATCTGGTCCTCCAGAGGGGCAGCGTCTCCAGCCAGATGTTCTCGATGATCAGGTTCGCGATCTCCGCGAGGAACAGCGTCGTAGGAACCATGGCTCCCGGGTATAAAAGGGAGCACAGGTCTCCGATAAGACGTAGGGTTGTCCTGCCGAGGTGTTCCTGCCAAAACCCCCGACCCAGCACTTGAGAGACGCTTAGTTTCCTGCCGGAGGGCCAAGCTAGCCTGTAAAAAAGGGAATCGAATTAACATCCCATCCGGGGAATAGTATATGCAAAGAAATTTTCATAAGTTGTCGTAAACAGAAATTTCATGAGAATGACGAGGTGAAGAAGATACTTACCTTCTCATCAGAGATGACGGACACCATCTCATAACACACCGTACAACAAGCATCGGGGTGCCAGACCATGTAGTCCTCAAGTTGGACGGCGCAGTTGGCGTGCGAGCTACAGACTACTACATGGCCATAGGGCTTGATGAGGGTAGCGGAGCACCCTTCAGCTTGACAACGGACCATCTGTAAGTTGAAAATTTACATGAGTATTATACGCAAAGTGCCGGAGTTAACTCCGGCGGGAGCATGCATTTTTAACCTAGATATTGGTTCATGACTTACTCACTAAATGACTTCATTTCAACTCACTGAATGAAATAAAAGGAAAAAAAGCTCTGGGGTGTTTCCGCCTGCTCCGGATTCCGTCTTCGGGAAGGTAAAGATAAACCCAGTGTATGGGGTCTTAGACGAGCCGGACCGGGAGAAAGAAAGACCTAATCCCTAGTCCGGTTGAACTGAATCAGAACGGCTAACGAATTGTCGTAGCCGCATATCTGAACCCTCTACCGTCCCCACCGGAGTGGGGAACAATGAAAACAAGAAAACAAAAAACTGAGCTGCGGAAACCTGGTATGATAAACTCCGGTGGCAAGTGTGATGGTGAGTCACACTACATTGGAACCCTAAGGGTCCGGAGATATACCTACAGAGTTTTTTAATGAATTAATAACCAATATCTGGTAATATGGAGTAATCTCTTAAGGGCTTGGCCTACTCTGGAGTCTGATAATCCTGTTGTCATAAAGTAATGCCGGCGGGAGACGGGGCTGATACGCGCGGAACGAGGGGAAAGGTAAACCTAGGACCTGGAACCTCAATGGCATCGGGGGGGAGGGGAAAAGAGCAATTTTCTCAGATAGCTAGAAACGCAACTTCTGAGACCGAATCCATCCTCACTTGAGTGGGGAGGCAGAGTCAACAGGGAGAAGGGACAACTGAGTTGGTGTGATGGAGACCCGCACCAGCCGGCGGAGCTACAGGCCCAGAGACATAAAAAGAGATTACATATAATACCAGTAACCATTTCCCTCCAACCCCTCCCTCCCCCACCTGGTAGGAAATGCACTAGCAGTCGCTTCATCGGTAGGATTACTAGCACTGTGAGCTACTAGAACAGCGCCAGGCAGGGCCGATGCTATGGTTTTTGGGGGCGGGGAGAATGTGTGTGTGTGGGGTGGTTGGTCGTGATCGCTTGGCTATAGTGTCCGACCTGAGATAAGCACCTATTGGAAGCTGTATAGCCTACTACTAAAGGCAGGGGGCAGTAGGCCGACTGGCCCCATATAGGGTGGCCAGTCATGATTGGAACAGCGACTGGTCGGTGATCACCATCTAACGGAAGTCATAGCCTACTACTAAAGGGGCAGGAGGCGGCAGGCCACTGGTACCCTAAAGGAGGCCAGGTAAAGGGCGATACACAGACCAATCCACCACATAAATAACAATATTGTAACATGGAAGAGTTTGCAAGGAGGGTCATAAGGCGCAAAGGGTACCCACCCAGCTGGATCTAGCCTAACCTCCAAGATCGCTATGGATCCGGTCAGGTAGGCTAGATAGGCCTCCAAGGACGTCATGACATGGACGGTGGGTACTCAACCAAACCCTCCAAATCGAAATTTCGATCTGGTCAGGTAGGGAGGATAGTCCAACAACATGACAATAGAGAGAAAACTCTCTATCCTTGATGTCCTCACCCCGCTAGCACCGTAGCACAGACAGGGGGAGAGGAGGGCCTAATGGGTAGAGGGGTAGGGGCACCTGGCCTACCTTCCAAAACCTAGCCTAGGTCTGGTCAGATAAGCCAGGGAAGGAACGCAAAAGTTCCAACCTCACAGTGATATAAAAATCATAAAACGTGCATAAAATCAAGTATGTACATATCTGGTTTCACATTGAAAACAGGTAAACCACATACATGCATAAACATAGCCAGAGAGAGAGAAGAGGACTCGCTCTCTCTACAAATGCTAGAGTACGATAGGCTAACTGGAAGCCCAAAAAAATACGCACATTATACAATACATGATAAGGATACAACGAGGGGAGCGACCACGCTCCTGAGGGGCCTGAGGCGAAGCCAAGGGCTAAGAGCATGAAATAAACAATAAATTAAGTACCCAAGAGGGACGTCAGGAGTGTGTTAGGGGCCTGTTTCGTATAAATAAGAACCATAAATCCGAACTCCAGATCCGGCTGGAGAAAAAATAAACATGGACGGATATAAAAACGGAACTACAAAAAAAATAACCGCGATGAAACATAAATAAAAAAAGATAACTAAGGATAAATAACGCACTCGCGTCTGATGATCAACCCAAAATGGCGGCTGAAGTAGCGGCACCCCAGTTCGCGTAAGGGGCCAAATGGCTAAACGGAATGCATCATAACCACACGATTACGAATTACGAAAACGCAAAATGGAATACTCAACTTGGATGAAGAATCAGGGAGCTCTGCAGCAGCCATAGCTTCGGCAAAATAGGCACAAAGGGAGCAGCAAAGACACAAGACACATGCACACACACAGGAGCTAATTACAGGATGAAGATGCCGGGCGTGGGTAGTAGTATGTAGTAGCGAGTGGAGGGTGGAATGGGTGGTCTTTATAACAGCTCTTGCTGTGGGAGGGACTTTGAAAGGAATCCTCTAATTGGCAGGAAGTCCTGTGGTAGTGGCCTCCACTCGCCCCTGTGCTTATACCGACGCCCTTGGGTGATCAAGCTGAAGGTAGTAACTGTGAACGCCTCTACATCATGTTTAATTCCCTTGGCGTTTTAAGTAATTATTTACTCCCTCAGTAAAGATTTGCACTAGTTGGGACAGAACGCCATCAACAATGCCTCAACAAAAAAGGGCTGACTCCCTGCATTTATGTTAGTTATCTTATGCACTAAAGTTTGACTGTTACCTGCTTCGGCCATTTTGCCTTCTTTAGAGGGACTTGTAATTCAGGATTCGTCCTGACCTCAATAACACAAACCACCAACCACAAAAGTAATAAATTATCATTCACCCTAAAAAGAAAATTGCATGCGCCAATTCCCAATAAACCACTATTCCCAGGTAAATAATCTCTCAACTCTACGGAGATCTACTCTTTCCCTTTGAAGGCCAAGGTTATCAGCTGTTTGCAACTGTTATAAGGTCAAGATTTGATCAACAGAAAGAGGTGAGAGAGAAAGAAAATGAGGTACAGGCCTTTGCTTCTCGCTCGGTATTTGCTTAATCTAGCACAATCAATCTGCCAGCCTCTCTCTCACTCAAGCTCACATACAAAAATGAAATGTCGTGCCTCATATTCCCATGCATTGCAATTAAGAGCAACCCACTACTTGTTCTTTGAATGCCGCAAAGACACAAAATGAAAATACGTCTGTGCGCTAATTAACATAAGAAAAATAAAAATGAAAGGAATATTTAACACGTCGTCGTTCAGGAACGGCACATTAAATACATTGAAGTCGTCTGCTCCCGCATTACGCGTATATATTTAGTTACACTTATGACAGCACCTAATCCTTTCACTGTAATAACCCAATTTAAGACCGCCCCATTTTAATTATTAAAACCATAATCTCCGCTGTATTTCTAAAACTTGTCACAGCTACACACAATGAACATTGCCACTGCCATAGAAGACTGGCTGAACCACCCCCCTCGACTACTTGAATTTCGCTGACTTCAATGCCTTTGTCAGCAGTAGATGGACAGTTGCCAAAAATATATAACCATAATCACTATTTCCTAACATCTACCTAATCTCCTAACTCCTATATAATTTCCAGTCTCTCCAGAAACGTAATCCATAGGCCTAATTGCCCTTTACCACTGCCACCAAATCTGTTTAGTGTTCCAAAAAGATTCCCATTTAAACTAAAAGAAAAGGAAGGAAAAACTGATAGTGATGGGGGGGGGGGGACCTTTTTTTTACCTTGGTTTGGTTTACCCCTTAACCTGTTCATCCCTGTAGCGAGGGGCTTGGAAAAAAAAAAAAAAAAATTAAATTAAAATTTAAAATCTTTTTAGGCGGGGAAATTCTAAAATTTCCCTTTGGGAATCAAAAATAAAAAAAAAATTTAATTTAATTATTTTATTTTCTCAAAAAAAAATGGGGTTTAACATTAAAATGGAATGGGGGAAGAAAAAATTGAATTTGGAGGAAAAAAAAAAATCCGCCCAAAGGAAAAATTTCATTAAGCTACCATTACTCTTCCACAAAAACATCACTTGTCAGACAACCACATGAGTCTTTATCAATACATGTCATATAAAAGTCTAAAGAATTCATTTTTAAGTAGCAGCACCTGAATCCATCTGAAATAAAGAGACCACAATTAATCAAACAATGAAATGTTAAAGTTCGTCAATAATATTGAGTGTCACACCACACCTCCCATCTCAATGCATCTGAAATAAATGTCACTGTTCTAAATGTTTTCTTTACCTTTTCTGATTGGATTTTAGCACCTCCTCGGATCTCCAAAGTCTCGAGGGACCACTAAGACAGTTTGTTGTCTATGTGCCTCATTAATTCCACATACTAGAAGATGTGAATTAATGAACACACAAATGCAGCACACTAGTCTATCTGTGCGTTTCCATTTTTTCCATGTACATGTCCTATTTAACGCACTGATGTCACAATTGTTATTCTGAACTAACTAGGTCATTTTGCGCGCTCGCAATCTCACTATGCAGCCAGTAATATTATTGTTCTCGTCTGCTCCAGTTGTGTAAGCTTCTATAAACAATTGACACTTTACTGTTTTTCGCATTCCAGCCTTGTTCACGTCACTCATTATCAAACCTGAGTTTTCACTTATTACAAATTTTTGTCCAGTGCCTTTTACATATAAATATACAGTCATACCTCTACATACAAGTCCCTACATATGAAAAATCTAGGTTACGAAGGCAAAGACGAAGATTTTTTTGCTTCTGTGTATGAAAATAATTCAGGTTGCGAAAGGGTGTACAGTGGAACCTCGACATAACGAAAGTCCCAACTTACGAAAAATCCAAGTTACGAAAGCAAACACGAAGATTTTTTTTGCCTCTTTATACAAAAATAATTCAGGTTACGAAAGGGTGTTACTGTAAAGCCCGAGATTCGCCCAGCCACCACCCAAGAACAAATTTTAAAAACTCTTGCGCCTCTAACTGTAGACTCCCCACCAATCCTCCCATCTCCCATTGGTTCCTGATGCTAGTCACCGCCATAAGATCCTGCTCTCCTATTGGTCAGCATCTATCCCATCAAGCTCTGCGTAAAGGCAGCCTTCAGCCACTTCGTCCCACCAGCATTATCGTACTCACACACAGATTCGTTCGTTCACATATACGATTTCGTTTGTTAACTTAAATTCGTGGTAGTGATTTCGCTTTTGTACTTTATTGTGTGGGTGTGAAAACTTAATTAGTAACTTAATTACGTATAGTCATGGGTCCCAAGAAGTTGCTGAAGTTCACGGAAAGAAGAGGATGCTTTCTATGGAGACAAAGATGGAGATAATCAAGAAGTATGAGGCTGGCGGCATGCGGTTTGAGTGTGATCGCTTAGGAATACGGCCGAAATCCATCAATGATAGGCACCATCCTTAAGCAGAAGGAAGCCATCAAAGCAGCTACACCTTCGAAGGGCGTGACTATCGTTGTCCAATCCAAGAGGAGCCATGTGCATGATGAGATGGATAAAAGACAAAAAAATCGCTGGTGATACGATAACCGAAACGGCAAAATGCCACAAGGCAAGCGCTATTTTTGGTGATCTGATTGCCCAGCTGAAGATGACGGAGGAGAAGGACATCGACGCAACCCCAGACTTCAAAGCTTCTTGTGGGTGGTTTGAAAAAATTCTGGAAACGGACTGGCATCCATTCGGTGGTGCGGCATGGGGGGGGGAGGCGGCCAGCTCGGACACGAAAGCGGGCCGAAGCCTTTATTAAGACGTTTGACGAGATGACAATCAATGAAGGCTACAGTTCTCAGCAAGTCTTCAACTGTGACGAACGGACCTTTTGGCCTTTTTGGAAAAAAATGCCTTGTCGGGCATACATCCACCGCCAGGAAGAGAAAAGAAGCTACCTGGGCATAAA
>NC_087204.1:73809641-73829990 GCF_015104395.2 Macrobrachium nipponense
ACACACACACACACCGCTACACATATATATAATTTATTTAGTATATATAATATATATATAGTATTATATATATATTATATAATATAATTATATATATACACCACACAATATATTATAGAAATAATAGTATATACTAGTATATATATAGTAATATATATATAATGTATACTTATAGAATATATTTATATATGCTATGATATCTATATAGAAAAATATTACATATCATATTACATATATACTAGTTCATGATATACCATATATGGACTATATCATAGTATACTATATATTCACTATATAGGAAGTATATCTATAATCTTAATTAATTAATAAGTTTATATTATATATATATATATATATTATCTAATAAATATATACTTCATTATATATATTGTATATATGTTATACCGCTGTATAATAGAATTATAGAATATTACTATAATTAATAACTAGCTGCATTCATATTCTATATATACATATAATCATATACCATATTATGATATATATATATCATACATAATATATATATATAATATATATATATAGTATGACACTATACTATATTATATACTACCCTCTTATATATATATATATATATATTCAGTATATATATATCCATTATATATATAATATATAATATATATATTATATAGATATATCTTATATCTCTGTTATATATTAATAATATATTATATAATATATAGAGTATATATATTTATTAATTATATATAATCTATATTAAGGATATGGTTTATTGTATTCGGTATATATATCTAATCTCCCATATCTCATCATGTGTATATCTATACTATCGCTATTTATACTCTCTCTCTATATCCTCCGTCATTGTACTATTATGACCATATATATATATGTATATCTATACTATATACATATAGATTGATTATCTATATATACATCCCTAGTACATCCATCCTAATATACATAACCATTACACCTATATATTATACTATCTTTAGATATATTATAGCCTCCACATATTATGTCTAGTGTACATATATACGTGAGGCTATATCCAGTGTATATTTGTATACATATTTTATATTACATAGTAATAGTACATGCTATAAATATTTATGATATATTAATATATATATGTGTGTGTTGGTGTGTGGTGTGTGTGTTTGTGTGGTGATTGTATATATATATAGTATTATTATAATATTAATGTATATTATATATACTATAATGATTATAAATCTCGGTAATCTTATACAGAATCATACGTCACCATATAACAGTATACTTATATGAGCTATATAGATAGACTATATATATAATATACACCATACATACATACATTAGTATATGAACACCCACCACACACACCCCACCTACACATATATATATATAATATACTATATATATATTATTACGATAGATATATGTTATATTTAATATCATTATATAGTATATTTATATTTATATCTATGTATATATAGTATCTTATATATTATGGTATATATAGTAGTACCATACCTTTTATTTATTATATAAATGCAGTTATATAGTATATACATATAGTCTTATTATATATATATAGTATCATATTCATACGGAGTATATCATATGTATATTATGTCATAGAATAATACATCTATAGATAGTTATATCCTACATTTATTATATTATTTGATATATATACATATATAACCTATATATATACATTATTAACATTTCATATAATTATATGTATGTATGTATACATATGTGTGTGTTTTGTGTATTGTATGTAATGTATTATTATAGTACTCGTATTTATATACGATCACTATATATTATATATATGATATCTCCATATACAATATATATATATATATATATATATATAATATAGGTTGAATATATATATATATAATCTATATATAAGGATATGTAATTAGCCTAGATATTGTAATCTAATATATATATGTATATTATATATAATATATATGTGTTATATATATAATTACATACATACCATACATACTAACATACACTTACATACACACATCACACACCACACACCACATATGTATACATCGAGGGGCTAGACGAATGCCACCCTTTAATATCTAATTTCGCTCTACCCTGTCGGAATTAAATACAAATTAAGCATATATGCTTAACCAGAAGGGGGTATTTGTTTTTTAGGAACGATACAGGAGAGAATTGGTTCGCTCGCGAGAAGGCGCAACCAAACCCTTGTTGAAACTATCCAAAATCCCAGAACGACAGTGAAGTCAGTTTACCTACCCCAACCCCACACCGCCGAAGAGGCTATATAATTAATATGACGTCTCTCACCCTCAAAGGTGATTTTCCTTTTGCGCTCAGGTTATAATTCGTTTGGCATTATTTGGAGACGAGCAATTCAACCCACACCTCAACCTCGGATAGCGTTGTAGGTGGCTTGTGACAGACCACGTAAGCCATTATATGAGTGTCGTGCATCACCTTCAGCAGCCAACCGGGAAGGTAGATTCATGATACATAACATCGAGTTTGCAAATGTCCTTTAATATCTTTAAATTTCGCTCTAAAACCGACCCCGGAATTTAATAATATTTTGCTTATATGCTTTAACCAGAAGGGGAATTTTTTAGGCGATTAAGAGACAATTGTTCGGCTCCCGGGGCGAGAACCGCCCTTGCAAACCAGACCAAATCCAGGTAATTGACAAGTGAAGCATTTACCTATCCCCACCACCCCAAGAGGCTATAACTTTATGCCGTCTCTCACCCTCAAATACCTTTTGCGCTCAGGTATTCGTTGAGATTTGGAGACAGCATCAACCCCACCTCAATCTCATTAGCGTTGTAGTGGCTTTTCGACAGCATGTAGCCATTATATGAGTCATACACAAATTACCCCGTGATTCCATAATACATACCATGCGAAGCTACCAAATGTCCTTTAACATCTAATTCGCTCTACCTCGGTAATTAATAATATTTTTCATATATGCTTAAGCGGCCGAAGGGAATTTTTTAGGCGTAAGAAAGAATTGGTTGGGCTCCCGGCCGGCCCGCAAACATTTGAAACCATACACAAATCCAGGGACGACATGAAGCTTTTACCTAACCAGTTTAAGCCTAATATGAAATAAATAGTATTAATTTCCCCAGGTAGCAAGCGAATTTAGATATTAAAGGACATTTGTAGCTTGATGTATGTATTGGAATCATGTGATATGACATATAGTATTATCAAGTATATATATATATATATATAAGTATTCATATAGACTACAAGTGTTCCCCCACCTTATTCACGGGGGATGTGTAACCAAGTGGGGACCCGCCTGCAAAAAGCGCAGACCCAACCCGCGAATAGTTTAAACAACTCCCCTCTAAAAACTGTCCCAGTGATCTGCCTATCATTGAAAAGTTTCAAAGTACCAAATGTATACTTAAAGTGTCCATCCTACATTAAAAGATACCATTGAAATTGGTATTATTACAATATCATTCCAAAGTCATCTTAAACATTTTAAGCCCATTAAAATAAATATACAAAACAAAGCCAATAACAAGAGAGAGAGAGAGAAGAGAGAGAGAGAGAGAGAGGAGAGAGCTGAGGGAGAGGAGAGATCGAGGAGAGAGAGTAGAGAGGAATAACTCCTTAGATATCCAATAGATTGAAAATGGACCTTCTATACGGCAAGCACTTTATTTCCCCATCCCATAAATACAAACATATCTATTTTCCAAGGAAGGGAGAAAGAAGGAAGACTAGAACTTTAGTTTATGTTTTTCTCTTATAGTCAATTCTTTTGGCTGGAAGAGAGAGAGAGATGAGAGAGAGAGAGACACCGAGACCAATGTAACCTTATGTAACAAATCCTGCAATCAAATTTTACCTTCAATTTATTATCAGATTCACTTGGTTATTCAATTCTTAGAGACTGTATCAGTTAATTTCAATTTCAAAGTAGTAACCTAAACCTAAACTAGTAACCCCTTAAAGGTATTTTACGTACATACGTTACTTCTAACACTTTTGAGCCTCGAGGACAGAAACGAGAGATGGAGAGGAGAGTGAGAGTTTTCCTTACCAGTATTTAAAAGAGTGAAATGGAAGGAAAAGATTATGTGTTATTGGTATTTTAAAATACTCACATATGAATTTTTGTAATTACATTTATAGCATTATTATTTTACACATTTAGTATTATTATTCCGGACAAAAAATATTAATCAATAAACCTTTATTGACATGTTTATGTAACCTAAAAAAGAATCCTCCTCAGTAAGAAGAAGAGTAGAGAGAGAGAGTAGATATTTGCATAAAAAAAACCGAATTTTTTTTTTTAAAAATGTTCGTTGACCATTGTTATGGCACTGTGTTTCCGCCCAGCTCCGAATCGTCACGAGTTTACGAGAAGGTAGGGCAAATTAATAACAACAAAAGGAAAAACGAAGGGAAGAATTTTCATTTGAAGTTAGTTTATATTATTATTAAGTTATTTATTTTTTGTGGTTTTTTTTTTTTTTTTTCTGCTCTACTGCACAGTCCTCCAATTCGAGCTGAGGTGGTAATGGTTTACTAGTGTGTGGGGTTTCCAGGTTTTTTTTTTTTTTGCCCCCCCCCCCCAGAATCCCCCCCCCCCCCCCTGCCGTCCTTACGGTAGGTCCCTCCACTT
Organism: Macrobrachium nipponense; assembly: GCF_015104395.2. Taxonomy (NCBI): domain Eukaryota; kingdom Metazoa; phylum Arthropoda; class Malacostraca; order Decapoda; family Palaemonidae; genus Macrobrachium; species Macrobrachium nipponense. The sequence continues at coordinate 73,814,284 of NC_087204.1, forward strand.
TTCACTTTTTTCTTACTATGTGTGGCCGTGTTTCTAGGTATCCACACTCTTCTGCATGAAGGTCCCTGAGCATACATGTTCAGCCTCCTAGGTTATTTTTCTAGATTCCCTTTTCAAGGATCTTGGGAATCGGTTGCCTGATTGTGTTCCCTATTATTATTCCGTAGGAGGGGGAAGAGGTGGGTGGGAAATGGGGGAAATAGGGGTTGAAGGGGGGGAGGTTGGGGGGGTACGGAGTTTCCACTGGCATATCCCTATTCCTTCTTATTTCTATTATTCACAGATCTTGATAACTTTAATCCATTTTTTTCCCTCTCCTTTGCGCATTCAGCAATCTATGGTGCCCCCATGGTATTTTGGCGACATCATGAGTGATACTTTTCTTGCTTGATCATTTGTCAATCAAAGCGTCACGTTCTGGTCTGGTTTGCAACGTATCACACCCTAATTCCGTTATGATACCATAGTCCCACAGGATTCTCTTTGGGAGGGGTGATCGTGTTTTCCTATCACGTCCCTCAGGTGGTTGGCTCACGTAACCACTTATTATCTGCAATGGTAGCTGATCTTTTTCTTGCACAGGCGCCAGTGGGAGGGCTTTTTGCCACTGAATCATGCCTTTGATTTTTTGTACTGGTTTCCTGTGCAGAACCGGGCAGAATTCGGCTTGCTAGTGGTTTGGTTTATGGTTTCATTTTTTCGTATTGCACTTCTACATATGGAGAGGGATGTTTTTCCGATCTTATTTCCGATCTATCGTTTCTTTGAACATATCTGGTTCTGTTTAGGGCCTGATCTTGTGCCGTCTGTTGATTCAGTTTCACCTTCAGTTTTTCCTTCTTTAGCTCTCCTCTCCTTTAAGCCATTGCCATGTTTGTCATCGCTGGCTATGGTTCTTTAAGTCTGTCTCATGTTTGTCTGGTGCATTTGGTTTGTTGTGCCAGTCCTCGTGTTCTGTCTGTCATTATTCCTCCTGCCTCTGTAATATTTTCTTGGTCTTCGTTCTATTTTTATTAGTCCCGTTTCTTCCCATGCACTCTTTATCCACGTCCGTCTTCACTGTGGTGGTTTTTTCAGATATTCGCCCCACCAGTGCTCTGATTTCTCGGTGTTGACGCAGTTGTCCACCTCTAATACTTAGTTAGTCCCGCTCCTCCTTTCGATTTCAGTGTTTATATACCAGTCTGTCCGTGTATTTGCTCTTGGTTGGGGTAGTGCTTTGTGTATTGTTTCATTATTGTTTTGCCTGGTTTTCATGGATCTATGCTGCGGAGGTTTCTGCCTTCGGTCCATTCCACTATTCCTTCTGCGCTGTAATCCTGATTAACTGGCACTGCCCATATGGTGGGTTTATGGCTGTTTTATCATATTTCCAAAGACAGGGTTTGAGTTTTGATCTTGAGTATCAGCCTTGAGTTCCTCTGCATGATATTCTTTCCTGATTCGTGTCCTTCATGCTCTTGGTTGTGGTTTTATTTTATTCCCCTCCTTCCATTATTCCCAGGTATTTGTATCCTGTCTCCAGTCTTATGTGGTTTGATGTTTCTTTGGCTCCCATCTGTAGCTTTGTTTATCCCTTCAGTTTCCTCGTTTACTTTGGCCTTTTTGCCATGTTGACTAAGGCGCATTTTTTCTATTCCCAAACTCCATCCGACCTGTATGTGTACCGCCCCAAGGATACAATCCTTAACAGTCCTGGATTAGGGTAATCTATTTCCTTGATGCTTCTTACCATACAGCTTGATGTCGTCCAATGAACGATCGAGATTGTTGATTGCTGTTTGCGCCTCTTTTCTTGAGTTTGGTACCCGGCATCCATCGTTCTTAGTACTACTTTTGTGCATAGGCAATCATGGCTACTACGAAGAGTAGTGGGGACAGTGAGTCTCCCATGGTAAGTATCCCAAGTCTCCTGATATTAACCTCTGCTAATCTTATTCCAGGCTTGTGAAGGTATTGGTATTTCCAGTTTGCGCATTGTATTTTTGAGGAAGCTGATGTTGGGGTTTTCCTGCTGCCCCACTATATTTTTCAGGCATTTCTAGTTAGCCATGTTTGTGGTGGTTATCGATGTCGAAGGCTTTCTTATGAGTCTATCCATTGCCCATTGGAAGCTTGAGGAGGTTGGTTTTTTCCTTCTCCTACTGTTCTTCATTACCATTTTGTCTATCCAGGAAGCTGGTCCCTTTTGTGGCCCCTAGCACTTCCTTCTGCAGCCTTTCTGTTGGTTGGGGGGGGATGGTGTTTTGGTCTCCTCTAGGTAATTGTATAGCCGTCCTTTCACTGGAATGATACCTGTTAGTAACTTTCCACCCATTATTGGTAAGGCAGTGGTGATAGGCCTGTTAGTTAACCTGGCTATATTTGGCCCCTTACTCCCTTGTCTTCTTTTTGTACCTAAAAGGGATGTTCTTCCTGTGGTCATCCATTTGGGTGGCATGGATGATTTTGGTGATACAATGCTTGGAGTTGTTCTGCTATTCGTGGGTTATTTGAAATGGCCTTGAAGTTTTTGAGCCAGTATCCGATGGACTTCATACGGGACCCTGGTGGGCTTTCCCAGTTTTTGGCATTTTCCTTTAGTTGGTTGGTTTCCTGACTGTGTCTGTGGGTGATCTTCCTGTGAATCTTTGTTTTATTCTCCATGCCTTCTTTCTTTCTTCCTTGACTTCCTTTGAGCTCCATGTTGCATATGTGTTTGTTGTGTGATTACATGGATTACTCCATAAGGTTGTTTTTCCCAGAGTCTTGCTTTACTTTGTTCGGCTTCAGGAATTTCTGGGTGGATTGTTTCTTCCCCTTCTGTAGTTGGCTGTATAGTTCTTTTCATGTGGTTTTGGGTTCCGAATAGTTTTCTTCGGTTTGGTATCCCTTATTCCTGTTTCCATGTTTACCGTTGGATCTTATGTGCTGATTTGGCCTTAAGCCCTCTGTTTTTTAACATCTTCTATTGGTTGGTTGTTTTAGTTCGCCCCCCCCCGACCCCCCCGGTCTCTTGTACTTTGTATTTCTACGTTGGACATTTCCTCCCTTGTTTTTCTTGCTGTTCTTAAGACCTTTTTCTGGCCATCATCTTTGTTTCAGTTTTACCCTTCAAGATCAGATTCTCATCACCATGATTTGCTTTTCCAGGTCGGCCTTTTCCAAGGAAGGGGTTTGTTGTTTTGGTTTTTGTTGGGTTTGGTTTGGCTGGTGGTGTTTTGGTGTTCGAACTCCCCATCATTTCTGCTACTACTCTTGCTCCTGCATATACCAAGTTTAATTTGTTTTTTTTCTGTGGATACTGGTGGTGGTGTATTATTTGCCCATTATTTCATTGGACCTCACTTGTTTTCTTTTTCCCCTTAACTTTCTTGGTATTGTAAGGCTTTCATGGGGAGGGGTATCTTTGTTCTCGTCTGTATCTGGCTCCATCCATTGTTCTAATCTTTTCTACCCATGTTTCCGTCCTCCCTCTGTTACTTGTCGGCGGTGTTTCTTCCATGATGGTACGTTGGTTTGATTGAATGACCTCATCCTCCCCTGTCGTCTTTTCTGTGGCAATCGTCTCTCCTCCAGTTCGTCGTTCGTCTAATTTGTTTGTTGGTCGTGTGACATTTCCCTTTCCAGTTTCTTCTCTTTCTGTTTGGGGTAGTAGCCAGATTTTTGTTTTTTCCTTTATATTCCTTACTTGGTCTGGGCCAGCCTCTGCTCCTGTTTTAGGGGGGTGTTATTCCTACTCATTCCAGATATTGACCCATCTTCTTCTATATCCTCTCTCCATCGGGTTTGCTTCTGATGTAGGCATCTCCATATTTTCCCTTTATTTTTCGTTTTCCTGCTCTTATCCATTTCTTCTTTTTGCTTCTGTTTAGCTGCCCAACTTATTATTAATTATTATTAGTTATTATTATTAATTATTCTTATTATTATTATTACTTTTAAATTTGAAAATATTAATAAACAGCCGAGGGCGAGGAGGGGGACACGCATCTACCATAAGAAAAATTCTCTTATTCAAAGTAAGAGAGAGGAGTTATCACCTTGCGTAAGTTGAAATGGCAAACGGTCTTTATTTTTTATCGTCTTTTGAAAGATCCTATCCGACAGCAGGGGGCAAGGGTACCGTATTTTGATAATTACACTTTTTGATTATTATTATTTTATTATTTTATTTAGTTATTATTCATGTATTAGTTATTATTATTGATTAATTATATTAATTTTATTAATTATTTTATGATTATTATTTTATTAACGAAAAAGTAGTCACTACAAACGATTTTAGACAGTACTAGTAGACCGGGGAGATAGAAAAACTGTTCTGTTTCATCTCCAGTAGAAAGGTGAGAGAGAGTTTAATCTCCTCCATGGTTCCTGCTGGTGCAGAAAATACTGTTTATATCGCTTCCAGTCGAGGAACATGGATGGGATGGGAGTTACCGGGACCTAATGACTGTACATTATACGTGTTGGTCAAAAAGAAAAGAGAGAGAGAGAGAGGAGGAGGAGAAGGAGAGGAGAGAGGAAGAGAGAGAGAGGAGCGAGAAGTTATCCTTTAATTAAAAGAGTGAAATAGGACTAGATGTTATGTGGATTTCTTTCTTTAAAAATACTATCACCTCATAATTAATTTGGTATCTTTTAGGATAATTACAGTTATTAGTATTATTATTAGTTACTTATTATTATTATTATGTATTATTATTATTAGTTTTATTATTATTATTTTATTAGTGTTTAAAGGTTTTTAAAGTTGAGATTCAAAACCAATTGGTACACTGAGTAGCTATATAAAAAGTTCTCGAGTCTCAGTAAATAGAGAGATGAGATTGGGAGAAGAAGAGATGAGAGAGAGTAACAAAATTTCCATTAACAAACCCTTGGTGGCAACCACACAACTGCTGGCTCCCCCTCGGTTCCCATCAACTTGATATGTTTGAACAGTTTTAGTAGTACAACCTGGAGTTTGAGAGAGAAGACTGGGATTTTCCTTCATTTCTTACATAATTTTTTCAAATTTATAAACTAAAAGTCGTTACTAATTCCCTTTACTTTGTATTTTGCTTTAATGAATTGGATGTTTATTGCTGTTGAACACATTAATAATATTTTAAGATTTGGCAAATATGAAAATCCAATTATTTATCATACAAAACAAAAAAAAACATACATTCCTCTAGGCGAGGAGAGAGAGAAGAGAGAGAAGAGAGAGAGAAATTATTATTTATGCTTATGTTTTCTAATACAGTGGTTAATCAATTATTAATATTTGGGTCATCAATTAGTAAAACAATTATTTTTGTACCATAAAAAATGCATTTATTCATGAAAATAACATCAGAAATACACTAATTGTGTTTGTATTTTCTTGCTGGAAAATCCTGCGAATAGGCGAATCCCCTCAAACATGGTGGGTAGATAGGGTCCAAGAGAGAAAATCCGTGAATCAGTGGGTCCGCAAATCCGGAGAACGCGAATACGGGGGAATACTGTTTATTTATATTATATATATATATATATATATATATATATATATATACTATATATATATATATATATATATATATATACATCATGCTTAAAAATCACAGTAGATGCACGTGACTTCATAAATAAGCGAATACCACGGGAAATGATGCGTTCCGTACACGTTAGAAGCAGACGGTATAGCTTTAATCAGACGGTCCTGTCGATTGGAAGAATCGGATGCTGGATTATTGCTATGGAAATTGAGAAAGTGCTGCAAACCGTCTTGAAAGGAAGCTCCAAGTCAAGCTGAAAAATCTTATTGCTGAAAGCGACTGGACTAAGCATGCCAACGTGGGCTTCATGATTAATTTATCTGACAAACCAGTGGATAGTGCTACGACAGCGGCTTTGGGATATGGGTTAAGCTTTGGTGTATTTAATGGTAACTTGGACTGTGTCGACATCTCAAAATCCTTTTGTTTTGTTATTTAGAAAAATTGAATCAAAACCTATGCACTGATGATATCAATATTTGTAAAGGTATTGTGTATGGTGCTATGAGTAAACCTTCTCCCCCTAATGTACCCGTGAGAATTTCTCCAGGCTTTTAAGAAAATTAAAGAAGACGAAACAGTGAAGGTGACAAAAGCAGATAAATCTAATGCAGTGGTAATTATGAATAAAAGTGACTATATAAGTAAAATAATGACATTGCTAAATGACACTGATACTATACGAAACTGAGGTCTGACCCTACACAGACAGTTATCTCCCATTTTAATAAACAAAATTAAATCCATTTTGAAGGGCTTGGACATTTAATTAAACAGTTTACACCGCAATGCGCCTCCCTACCTTACATGTATGTTTAGTCAAAAACACATAAAATCAATAACCCTATCAGACCAATCATTAGTTTCAGTTGGGCTCAGTTTCGTATAATTTATCTAAATGGCTTGTAGTTCTTACTCCTTTGGTAGGAAATATTTCTAACACGAATGTTAAAAACAATGTTGATTTTATAAACAAATTGAATAGTTTAAATTTGAATTATGATTTTAATATGGTTAGTTTTGATGTTGTCTCTTTATTTACAAAAGTGCCTGTAAGATGACTTACTTGAATATTTGGAAGAGGAATTAGAGCGTCATGACATTCCCTTAAGTGTAGAAAATCTCATTAGTCTCATAAGGTTATGTATCAAAGATAGTAAATTTTGTTTCAATGGGGAATTTTTTGTACAAAAGTTTGGCATGGCCATGGGTAATCCCTTATCTCCTGTCCTAGCAATATTTACATGGAATTTTTTGAGACAAAACTCTTACCAAGAAGCCCCTTTTGCCCCAAAAAGTTATTTGGTTTAGATACGTGGATGATATCTTCTGTATTTGGCCAGTTCACGAAAACCTCCAGGAATTCCTTAATAATCTCAATAATTTAGTCCCTTCTATAAAATTTACTGTAGAGGAAGAAAGAAATTGTAATTTGAATTTCTTGATGTAACTGTCCATAGAAATGATAGAAATTTCACCTTTTCAGTCTTTCGAAAATCAACTAATATTGCCTCTTTTGTTCTTTATTACTACTCCAATCACCATCAAATGTTAAATTCTCTGTTTTTCTGGGATGTTCCTAAGGGCTTTACGTGTCTGTAGCCCGCAGTTTATTGACGCTGAAATTAAAACTATTTATGATATTGCATTGAAAACTTAAACTTAAATACCCAAGGACTTTTGTAGATGTGGCATGGAAAAGAGCTAGAAAAACATTTTATTCAACTAATGACAAACTTGAATTTAGTAAGCATAACATTCTAAAATTACCCTATGATGAAAGGTTTTTTAGATATTCCTAGAATTTTAAAGCTTTTTAACATAAATGTTGCTTTCAGTAATATTAATGTCAAGAGTTTAGTAATCAAAAATTCTCTAAAAGATCTTCCAGGCTGCATATATGAAATTCCTTGCAAAAAGTGTGATAAAATCTATTACGGACAGACTGGCAAATCTCTTTCACAGTGTCTAAGCAACATCAATATTCTGTGAGAACTGGGCAAATATCGAATGCATTATTTGTACATATGACCATCCTAATTTAACTGGAGTCAAGCAAGAGCCTTAGTCCCCATGTAATGACACAGTTAAAAGGAATATCATTGAATCTTGTTTTATCAAGTCAAATAATAGAGAGTTCTAAATTTAAGTCTTGGTTTATTTAAAACTTGATGCTTTCATAATGAAAAAGTTGTAGATAAATATAAGCAACAAAATTAATATATTCAGTTTTTACATGTTTTGGACTGTAAAGATACTTTGTAATTTCGGTTAGGGTCAGAATCTGTTTAAGTTTGTGACCGTGTGATATCCGATAATCCTGGATTATCCCTTTTCATTTTTACCCTTTTGATAATTAAACCATCTGGTATTCCTGATCTTGTTTGTACCTGAGGCCTTCCTCTCCGATTGTACTTTTAGTAGCTCCTTGACGATGTCTGAATAAAGACGAAAGCGCTTGGATTCCTGACTATCATTTCCCTTGGTATTCGCTTATATATATACACATGTGGAACGGGTGACTTGGAGACAACTAGTTGACAGGAAAGATTCATTTATTTGCCGAAGCGTTTCGTAACTAACAGCTTGTTACATCATCAGTGCTGAAATAAATAGTTAGAACCCGCAAATAGTTGGAACCCCTATAAAAATGCTTAAAACCTATTTTGTTAGTTAACTCATGAAAACCCACTAAAAATTTTAATGCCCGGTTTTTTTAATAATTTATCACAAAAGTGCATTTTATGATGAAATTGTAAAAAAAAAAAAAAAAAAAAAAAACAGGAATTTGTGGATATTTCTCATAGGAAAATGCTGCGAATAGGCAAATTTTCTGCGAATAACGTGGGAAAATGTTCCAAGAGAAATCCGCAAATGTCGTGAGTCTTTGAATCCGGAGAACGCGAATATGGGGGGTCCAATATATATATATATATATATATATATATATATATATATATATATATATATTTATAAATGTTAATATATTAGAGTAGACAGACTGATAATACTTATATGAAGACATGCAAAACTTTTTTTTTTCACAATGTTCATTAAGATGATCTAGCCAGACAAGATTCATGACAATCTCGCTGGACGGGATTACCATGAAAGACATTATGTCTAAGATGTTGTTCTCCTAAAATTAAATTCTTTAACAAGGTGGATAGGCAGTAACTACCGTCTGTTAGGCAGGTAGACCTGCCTGCTGCCCGGCTGTAAAACACTCCACTCAGTATATGGAGTCAAGCGAGGGGCAGTTCTGCCTTCTCTTTGAGATTCTGTAGTGTTAGTATTGTCTCTCCTCTGTGGGGAGGAGGGTTAACTACTATTTGAATCTGTCTACCTGGACTATCACAGACTTAGGGACTCTTGTTGCTCAGAATCCTCACGTAAGGTTCATGTCTGCGCTATACATTTGCCATTGCAAGAATTTCCAGACAGAGATATGTCTCATCACACTCATTTTCGTCTTTCTGTTTACCCTTTTTATAACAGAAGCTATAGTCCTCTTCTCCATCGCACCTGACCCATCAGCCGCTGCAATGAACTCAGAATTATTTTCTTCAGACAATTCGAGTTTGTCTTCTAATATATTTTTTTTTTAATTTTTTTTTGTAAGGTGTTCAGTTTATTCTTGTTCACCCCAAATTGAAAATGAATGATGGTAAGACTTTTGCTGCCTTCCCTGCCGGACTAGCTCTGCTTCCAGGGTAAACAGAAGAGTTCCTCCCTGATCCAACCCACAGAAGCGTTCTTTAGGCAGTACAATCCTATGTTTTCATGACTAAGACTTCCCTGCCTTCATTGCAAGCACAGACTTTCTCGCTGAGCACCAATGAAATAGCAGAATAACGTCTTAAGTTCTTGTAAAAATGCAAGGGATTAGAAGCTGTCTTCACTGGTTGGCATCATCGATGGGACTATTTCTATGATCAGAATTGTGAGAGTTTCACTTCTCTCCGATTGAACTGTGAAGACGTACGTAGGTCCACATTTTGCCTTAGTTATTCACTAAAGTAGTGTTGTTTCTCCTTAGGTTGAGATTCAAACTACTGATGAGAAAACTTCTCTGTCTTGCCATCACAGGGACCCTCGGTCTCTAGAAGGCATTTGACTCTCATCTAGCATTCACATACCTAATGAGAATCATCAGACAAAGTTTTGTTGTCTCTATCCGGCCGGCATTGGCAAGAAGATAGACAATTTGCCATGGTTCATTCTCAACATCACCCTTCAAAACGGTAAGTGTCATGTTATCTTCGTCTCGGATGGGCAATTATTCAGCATCTATTGACAAGCTCAAATCTTTCATGATCTACGTTTTGGACTTTGTATTGGTTTGATCCAGATCATCATTACTTTGTTGTATTGGTGTGTTGCTGTACCTATGGAGGATTGACACCCTTCATTGAATATCAATTCCTTTCTCCACTGCTGGCTCCCAATGCATAAGTGTCTAACGACACGTCTTCCTCCGAGTCCTACCAAATCATGATGAACTCCTGCAGATGGCTATGTCAAAAGTACGCTCTCTCAGAGAGTGAACGGTGCCAGTGGCTTGGTACTTTCATTACACTCCAAAGAATATGTCTGACTGGAAGACAGATGCGGTCTCATTAGGACCACATTTATATCTTTCTTCCTTCAGGTAGGTCCACAGGGCCTTGGAATTCCATTTTCCTTGGAACAGTGGTGGATGCTCAACAAGTTGTGTTTGCTTACTCGACTCCTTCAAGAGGACACAGTTGCATCTAGTCTATGTGTGCAGTTCTAGAGATAAAAAGGATGTGAGAATGACTGGCCTCTCCCCTCCTCATCCTTCAATCTTCCTTTGGGCTGAGGATAGGACTTGAACTTACACTTGTTGGTTGGATGTTTAATGTTTGAGTTTCCTTTTTACTTTTCTTATCAGAATCATAGAAGCAATTTCACTCCTTCCTCTAGCAAGGGGAGGAAGGAGACTGGCAATAATGCAAACCCTTCCCAAAACTTTGAATTAATGCCTCCGACTCTAAATATTCTTCCCATCCCTTTTTTTAAAAGGCCCAGAAGTCTGAATCTTAATCATGCAGCTCTTATACTCCAATCAAGTTGTAAGAGGCAGGGTGCTGATCTCCAAGTCAGTTCTAGAAGCTTATTCAGATTCCTCCCATTAATCAGTGTGTCTTCATAATGTAAAGGACCGAGGGTTTGTATACAGTGTTCCCCTGTATTCGTATTCGTGGGGGATGGGTATCAGAACCCCTTCTGCAAATAACTGGAATCCGTGAATAGTTGAAACCTCTATAAAAATGCTTAAAACTGCCTATTTTGTTAGTTAAAACTCAAGAAAAACCCACTAAAAATGTTTATACCTGTTTTTTTTTAAATAGTTTTATCACAAAAAGTGCATTTTATGATGAAATTGATAAAAAGGAACAGGAATTTGTGATATTTCTCATAATAATATTGCAAATAAGCAAATTTTCCATAAATAATGGGGGCATATGTTCCAGAGAGAAATCCAAGAGTATGCCAGTCCACGAATACAGGGAGGTTTACGTATTGTTTAGGAACAAATCACAATATTTAAAGTAAATTCTGTTATTCCTAACTACAAACCTGAGGTCCTTTATATTAATGCCCACCTTATGCCACCCTTCGATCTGAAACCTGGGCTGAAAGTCAAAGTGGAGTGTTTACAACCAGGCAGGTGGGTCTACCTGCCTAACAGACTGTAGTTACTGGCTAACCACTTTGTTTCAAGAATTTAACGTCCATGCTCCCAGCTTCATTGTAAAGTAATTCTTAATGTAAAGTACTTGAGGTTTGTATAGTTAGGAAAAATACAATTTACTTTTAAAAATTGTGCTAATAGCTAGGTTCATCCAGTAGGCCAAGAAATTCAGGCAGTTTTGGGCATAACTTGTTGCATACTATTCAAATTCTATAAAACAAAAAGAGAGATTTGCTTTGAAAACTTAGGGTTAACCATTCTTCATACATTTCACCTTGCACATTAATACCTTAATGATTATGGTACACCTCACTTTTAAGATATGGAAATACAAGGCATTAAAAATAGTAATTGAAACTTTTCTGAGGAGAAAATGTTCTGTATATATTTATTTTGTTCTTTTCCAGATATCTTTAAAACTGCTCGAAATCGTTTTGGAATATTTGGAGCATTGTTATTTACATATAATGTCATCATTGTTCCATGGCCTTAACTTCCAACTAGCTGCAGTGTTGCTTTCACTAGGATTCTATACTTATGTGGAATACTCCCTTCGACAGAAGCTTGCATCAGTGTTTGATGCTTGCATGTAGCAAGGCGCTGCAGTGAAAACTGTGGTCATGCTCAGAAAGGTAAGCTTTACACATATGTACAAATTGATAACAAAAATTTCCATTGTACAGTATGTAGCATTTAGCTGGAAAGTAACATAGGTTTATTACTAAGCAAGCTTTGAATATATATCATGCAGTGGTACTCATAATATAGAGGAGGAAATAGAAATACAAAATCTTATATTGTAAAAACTGCAATGACTGAGTTCTCTAATGAAAGCTGTAAGCATTTGTGAGTTATAATTATTGCTGAGTATTTTAATACTTTTTAGATATAAACAAACTCAAATGTACCTTCACTTTGAACTGTATCTAAATCCAGAGGCACTATAGGCACTGATGATTTTTATGCAAAAAGTCATGGATATTATTACATTGCTTAATGAAAAACTTTTGATGTGTTATTGGTCACTTTATATATTTGAGTATGTAATCCCCTCCTCTGATCTGCATTTTTCCAGGAAAGTCAGGATTCAGTGTGTTAGTAAATTTGGGTTTTGGCTTCCTAACAATATTCCATCTTGCGTACCTGGGCATCATGTTTGACTCGCCATCTCAAAAGCAGGAAGCTGGGTATAGTATGAAACTACATTTATCCATGTGGTCCATCGTACTTACTATCTATGCAAGTTCACTGGATTATATTTTTGTTCTACATTATGTCTTCCGTCATATAAAAACTAGCATTAAGAAGTGCCTGAAGTTTAGTAAGTCTGTATATAGTAATAATAGTAGATATAGATATATATATATATATATATATATATATATATATATATATATATATATATATATATATATATATATATATATATATATATATATATATACAATCAGTGTATTTAAATTTTTTTTTTTATTTTTTGTAAAGATGTTACGTATTTTCTTTATTTGATGTCAAGTCAGTTATAGCGAACTATTATAGTTTTTTACTGCATATTTTATATACAGATACACAATAATTATTAGGTTTGTATTTGTTAATGAAGTTTTTTTTCTACAAAATTAGCATAGTATTCATACAGAGTCAAACCTCATATGTATTTTACTTAAATATTTCACTTGATGTGTGATTGGCTAGCCAAAAGATGTAGTTATTTTTTAAAGAAGTGTTATGGGTCCTTCTCCCAACTCTTAGTATTCTCCTAGGGGAAGGGGAAAATCCCTACAAACTGTGGAAATTTTTTGTCATTCTTAAGCACTACTACTGATAATTCAAATTATCTTCATTACCTTTTATGTCCCTTAACTGTCATAAGTACGTCTATTCATATATTATTCTGGCTACCAGTGACTGGCAGTAAAGATAATTGTAAAAAGGTTTGTATTTTAGGAACATTGAAATTGGCTTTCAGCTGTGACGATAACCAGAAATTGGCAATAATAGTGCCGATCCCCAGTTATCAGTGCTGCTGCTAAGTGGGGATCGGCACATGTTGGCACCGAAAATCCAGTTGTCACTGCTAGACAAGCACCATAAAACCGGATTGCTGGTAACGAGGCCACTGAGAACTGGTGGGGACTGCCTGTTCTATTGTTTTATCTCTTATAGTAATTTTATTTGACACATCATTAGTCAGCCACACAGGTAAGCACATAATCTTATGTGACCATAAGATCATAATTTCTAATAAAAAGGGATTTTGACGTAGGAAAAATCTATTTTCTGGGCGAGGAAGCCGTGTCGCCCAGTGAAATAAGTCCGTTTAGCGTTATTTCTAGTAAAATATTGCTATAATACCAGAGAACTGCTAAATTGGACATGTCAGAACTCTCTGACATCGCTCACCTATAAAAAAAGGTGTCGGTATAAACCGGTGGGGCGAGTGTTAAACACTACCACAGCAACCCCTCCAATTAGCCTTTTCCTCATCAAAATCCCTAAATACAGGGAGCTGACCCATAGGTCACACCCTGCTACCCCGTTGAAGGCGTCTGTGATGTCATACTTATCGATAGCATTGAAGCTTGGTGCACAGCAAAGGGGGGGGGAAAACTAGGGGGGGATTTCACTGGGCTTCCTCGCCCAGAAATAGATTTTTCCTACGTCAAAATCCCTTTTCTGGGCTCGGCCATGTCGCTCCGTGAAATTGTACCAGAGAAAACACCAAGCTACATTTTCCTAAAATGAAATACAAGATTGATAGAAATAATAATATATATAACAAATATAACTGCTGAGGTAGGTAGAATATTTAATGAGGCTGTCATAAAGGGAACAAAAGATTCCGTATGACACAAGGACAGCACTATCTTGATGTTATAGCAGGGGAGACATGGTCTCCCCCCTGCTAAGACTTAAGGGGGACCGGCCGGAACCCCTATATATGGTGGTATAGGGCGAAAAATGCAAAGTCATGAAAAATTCATGGAGCTTCATATGGCAATTGAGAATACGTATACGAAATTATTTTCGTCAAATTCCTTTTACTTTCGTAGTTACAGGGTAATTAGTAAACATAACTCAATAAGCCTAAAACATTCCATCCGTAAAGAAAATGCAATATTTCTTCTGTTATCGTAAATTTTGATAATTATTGGCAAAGAAATTGTGAGAAATGGGCATCTGTAGAAGATTCCGTGGCTCACAGAAGCGATATCTGGTTCACGTTCAACCATGAATTAGTATCAGTAGGACCACAGACTTTTACGTATGTTTATGTATGTTTCGGCAAGAAGTTCATCATGCCAATGAGGAAAAGACAAGGAAAACATCTCGCTAACATACAGACGAGAAAAATCGCTCAAGTATTATTACAAGAATATCGTAATATAACGCCGTAGTTAGTGAAGAGTTGCCCTAGTACGCCCCCTTCTTGCCTGACAGCACACGTCACACTGTGCCCAAGGCTACGATCTTTGAGCGAAGAGATCTTCATTTATGATAAATAACGTAGTTTTGGTTTTTTAATGCCCAAAATGGAATATGAAATTCATAATAATCATGATTTATTAAATTGTCTTTGTAAAAAGAGAGTACACCTTCGAGTTTCACCTCTGACATTCTCTTGTATTTACGTTTGTTTATCTTTGTTACGGCAAGAATGTCATCTACCAAAGAGGAAAATACAATGGAAAACATCTCGCTAACATACAGAAGAAAATTCGCTGTAATAAGCCAAGTTAGTGAAGGGGAGAGAGGGGTTTACATAGGAAGGAGTGCCATTCTTGCCTCAAGCAGTGCCCCAGGCTACGATATATGAGCAAAGGGATCTCATTTATGATTAAATTATGATAAATAAAATAGTTTTGGTTTATTAATACACAAAAAAGAAATATACATTCATAATAATCATTATTTATTAACACTTGTCCTTATAGAAATACGAAGGAAAACTTTGGAACGCCCGTACCTCAAAACTATACTTATTGACCTTCAAAATCTATCTCCTCACTTAGTTTTAAAGCTATAACATTGGAATTTGGTATATAACTCAGAAAGACATTATAGAACAATCAAATAGAGCCCTTTTTTCCAATTTCTGTTTCGTCGTCTATAAATTTTTTTCTCGTGATTTGTAGGGTTTATTTTTTTACCATATTGAAAAATCATATCTAGCCAAAAAATGACTTTTAGAAAAAAAACTCTCCATTTGATTGGAGTCTACATCAGGTCTATATATGGTAGTAATCCCAGGTCTTAATATTAAATATCAAGGGAGGAGATAGAATTTGAAAAATGGTTATTTTCGGATAAATTGCCCTGCGTCACAAAACCGAAGGTCAGAGGCGAAACTCATATGCGGTTTGGAGATGTCCCAAGTCACCTTATTAAGTGGTATGAATGTCAAAGTCCTGTCGTTAAAAAAACAGCATTAGCCGGCCGGCCCCTTAAGGTAATGCTTTTTGAACACCGAGGGCGATTTCCAA
>NC_087204.1:73830490-73832990 GCF_015104395.2 Macrobrachium nipponense
CTGAGTAAAACTTGCCACCTCCTCCCGCTCTCCCATTGGTTCCTGATGCTAGTTACCCCATAAGGTCCTGCTCTCCTATTGGTCAGCATCTACCCCTTGTGCTTTAAGTATTCTATTGGTAAAAGGTTTTGCTGTAAATTGAAAAACTTAGTATTCATGCAATACATTTAATAAAAAAAAAACATTAGGTAAGATAGAATAAAGAATAGAAATGAATGGTTATATACTGTTTGGTAGTTCAGTAGTTGAAGAGAGATAATGAAAAATTTATGGCTTACTGTGTAAAAGTGATTGCTTGGGCGATCGTTTGATACTCGTAAGTGCTGGATGTAAACAGATGTTTGGAAGCTTTTTTTTGTTTGTTTATTATAGTTAATGGTTACTTAATAATTACAGTAGTACCTCGAGATACGAAAGGCTACAACTTACGAAAAATCCAAGTTACGAAAGCCAATGCGAAAAATTTTACTGCTCTACATACGAAAAGTTTTCAAGATACGAAAGGTTCCTGAAAGTCCGAGATTCGCCCGATAACAATTTTTGAAACTCGCGCCGCACGCCGCCATCTTAGTGCTAGTAGACTCGCCACCATCCTCCTGCTCTCCCATTGGTTCCTGATGCTAGCCAAGCCATGAGATCCTTCTCTCTGATTGGACAGCATCCCTCCATCATGCATCTTCTATACGTACGAGCTGGCGTCCCTTAGCTCGGCGCATCCGCACCCGAAAGAAAAAAAAAACTTTACCGTACGCAATCGGCATTCGTTCGCTCCAACTATTTCGTTTAGTAACGTAAATTCGTTAGTGATTTCGTTGCAGTACATTTATTCGTGTTGTCGAAGACTGTATATTGTGTAACTTTACGTAAATTAACGTAGTCATGGGCTCCCAAGAAAGTTGAAATTCACGGAAAGAAGCGCATGCTCTCTTTGGAGACAAAGATGGAGATCATAAAGAAGTACGAAGCTGGTATGCGATTGAGTGTGATCGCAAAGGAATACGGCCGTAATCCGTCGACAATAGGCACCATCCTTAAACAGAAGGATGCCATCAAAGCAACTACACCGTCGAAGGGCATCACTATTTTGTCCTCAGCAAGAGGAGCCATGTGCACGACGAGATGGAACGGCTGCTCCTCATCTGGATAAAGACAAAGAATTTGCTGGCGATACAGTAATGGAGGCAGCAATCGCTCACAAGGCCAGTGCTATTTTCGGCGATTTGATTGCGCAGGCGGAAGACGAGGGAGGGGAAGGGACTTCAACGCCAACCCCAGAGTTCAAGGCTTCACATGGCTGGTTCGAGAAAATTTCGTAAACGGACTGGCATCCATTCGGTGGTGCGTCATGGGAGGCTGCCAGCTCGACACGAAAGCGGCCGAAGCCTTTAAAAAGACGTTCAACGAGATGATGACCAAGAAGGCTACAGTTCTCAGCAAGTCTTCAACTGTGATGAGACTGGCCTTTTTTGGAAAAAAATGCTTCGTCGGACATACATCACGGAGGAAGAGAAGAAGCTACCCGGGCATAAGCCTATGAAAGACAGGCATACGCTCACACTTTGTTCGAACGCCAGTGGGGATTGCAAGGTGAAGCCCCTACTGGTGTATCACTCCGAGACTCCTCGAGCCTTCAGGCCCACAAAGTGTTGAAGGAGAAGCTTCCAGTGATGTGGAGGGCTAATGCAAAAGCCTGGGTAACGAGGCTTTTGTTCACTGGAGTGGGTAAATCTGTGTTTCGCCCCGACTGTGAAGTTTTTTTTGCAAGAGAACGCCTCCCCCTGAAATGTATGCTGGTGTTGGACAATGCCCCTCCCCACCCTCCTAGCCTCGAGGAAGATATCCTAGCGAGTATTCCTTCGTTAAGATTCTTTTTCTTCTGCCCAACACCACCCCCTCTCCTCCAGCCCATGGACCAGCAAGTGATAGCGAACTTTAAGAAGCTGTACCCCGAAACATCTTTTCAAGAGATGTTTCGACATCACCGATACCACAAACCTCACCTTGCGTCAATTTTGGAAGGAGCATTTCGACATCGTCATTTGCATCCGACTCATTGACTTAGCTTGGCAGGAGGTTTCGAGGCGGACCTTGAATTCCTCGTGGAGGAAACTCTGGCCTGATGCCGTATCCGCCAAGAGACTTCGAGGATTCGACGTGGGCGAAGCTGGTACTGCAGAGTCAGAAAACAGTTTGATGATCCCAAACTGTTTTGGAACCAGATCTTGACGAGATCGTTGCACTCGGCAAGTCCATGGGGCTAGTCGTCGACGAGGACGACATCAACGACCTTCTCGAGGAGCACCAAGAGGAGCTTACGACGGATGACCTGAAGGAGTTGGAGGCCATGCAACTTAACGTCGTTCAAGAGGAGTTCTCTAGCAGCGGCGAGGAAGAGGAGGAGGAGCCTATGACAACGGCAGAAATTAAAGGATATTCTAGGCGCTTTTCATAAAGTGCAATTGTTTATCGAAAAAAGACACCCGAAAAGGCTCACACAGGT
>NC_087204.1:73837990-73892990 GCF_015104395.2 Macrobrachium nipponense
ATGCCCTTGGGTGCAACTGGATCTTCTACCCCTGCAACCTCTCCATCCTTCCAAGGCTTTACAGGTACAGAATTATATACTTCTCCTGACGCTTCCGTTAGACCCAAGGTCAAAGGTCAAGCAGTAAAAACCTTGACTAAGACGTCGTCGTCGTCTAAAAAGACGGCGTCGGCGTCATCTTCTTCTCGTAAGTCTCCGGTAGAAATCCCGGAGCAGAGAGATCTAAAGCTTCTGGGTCCGGCTCTAAGTCCTCTAGGAGTAGATCCTCCAGGGAGAGATCACACTCCCAGCGGAGTCGACAGTTCCACTTCCTTTGGTTCCGGTTCAGAGCCATCCTTCCACCTCCGCAGCAGCTCCGGCTTTGGATTCCAACGCTGGTCTGTTGCAACAAGTGGGCGATCTGGTTGGTTCTCTGAAAACCAGTATGGAACAAATGATCTCCCGGTTGTCTGATAGGATCACCTCTCAGGACAACATTATAGCCGGACTGAGCCAAGCTCCACTATCTTCTCCCCCACCTTTCAGCACAGGGGGAGCCCAATTACCCCCGTATGACTCTCTACCTCCGTTCTCAATGAACAATCCTTGGAGAGTAGCGTCATACGCCCCCTTCCAAGACGGACTTATCTCTATCCCGGAATGTGGAACTCGGAGGATTGAAGACTTCGAGTTCTACCCGGAAGACCTTCAGCCTCCGTTCATCGGCTACGCCAGGCTCACCCGCCTCGGCCATGACTCGAGACGATAAGGTACCGAAAGAGACAGTCCTCTATTCACGAGACCAGGCTCAGAGAGAATGGCTCAGGTGTCTAGAGGACATGGATTGTTCCAATACAAAGATTCAACCATTTAAGAGTCCTTTTACGATCTTTACAATGGAAGAGAGTACCCCGCTCCCTTTCTTGACAAAGATCGCTACAACCACCATTCCAGCACCCCGAAAAGGGGGATTCCATGCCTCAGCTGAAAGAAGGCGGACCCTACGTCTCCCTTTTTTTTACTTCCTCAGCCCGGTGAGTTGTGGGAAGATCTGCCCAACACCTTTTCAGCGGGCAAACTCAAACCGGACTGTGCTATGGAGCAGTTTGGTGAGAAGCTACCTAGGCTTCCAAGATCCTTATTCAGGCGGAATTTGATGCCAAATCGAGGTTAGCCAGGTCTATTAATACCATGGCCATAACCGAGGTGGCTACCATTTCCTATGGTTCTGAGCCACTCTTTAAGCTTCTTACCAAGTCTCTGACTCAAACGGTGCAGTCGGATATGTTTGAGTTCGCCACGGCTAGGACGAACTGTAGGAAACATGTCCTCCAAGAAGCAACAATTCGGCACGAGCCGAATAAATTGCTTACATCGAGCATCTGGGGAGCAGACCTCTTCCCAGAGGCGATGGTGAAGGAGTCCAGGCAGAGGCTACGAGATTAAACCAAACAGCCTTAAAGATCGTTGGGGTCTTACGGCCAAGAGACGCCAAGATCAGTGGTCAGGGGTAAGGCTCAAAGGAAACCCAGACGTTTCCAGCCCTACCAGAAGAAACAGCCACGCTTTACTCAGCAGGTTCCAGCTGTCCCGTTGGTGCAAGCAGCCCCAACCTTCTACCTCCAAGGCTCAGTCGCAGCCAATCTATGTATTTCCCCCCAGCCTCAACCCTCCACCTCTCTTACGCTCTCTCTCCGCCTACAATCAAGTCTTTTCGAGGGTCCACTTCCCAGAAGTATGCACGCTCGGGTAGCGGAGCAGAGGTAAGCGATCCTTTCGTGGGAGAGGATCGGGAGGGTCCTTTAATAGAGGAAGCATTTCAGGGGAGGCCGAGGAGGCTACCAAAAACCAATGAGGATTTTCAGGTAGGAGGGAGGGCTGTTTCACTTCCGCCACCGGTGGAACTTCAGCAAGTGGGCTCATAGCATTGTGTCAAAAGGGCCTGGGTTGGAGCTGGATAGCGAACCCACTCCATCCAGACCTTTCCGCCAACTTCCATCCAAAGAATTGACGGAGTATGCGGAGGACCTCCTTCAGAAAGGAGTTATAGCGAGAGTCAACAGGTTAAAATTTCAAGGACGCTTATTCAAGCGTGCCAAAGAAACAGGCTCACAAAAAAGAAGGGTAATCTTAGACTTGTCCCGCTTAAACTTAGCCATTCGCTGCGACAAGTTCAAGATGCTCACGATCTCGCAGGTACGGACCTTACTTCCCCGTGGGGCCGTCACCACCTCTATCGATCTTACAGACGCTTACTATCATATCCCTATTGCAAAGACACTTCCCGTCCGTATCTGGGTTCTTCAAGATAGGAGACCAAGACGTTCTCCTTCAAGGTAGTTCCTTTCGGGCTCACGTAGCACCCAGGGTGTTCACGAGTTGGCAGAAGTGGTGGTTCAACAACTAAGGTCGCAAGGGGTTATGGTAGTAGCGTACCTCGACGATTGGTTAATCCTGGGCTCCAACAGTCGAGGAATGCCACAAAGCAACACTGAAAGTGATTCAGTTCCTGGAATATCTAGGTTTCAAGATAAACAGGACCAAGTCAAGACTCACTCCAGAGTCAAACTTTCAGTGGCTGGGCATTCAATGGAATCTATCCTCCCATACTCTGTCGATTCCATCAACCAAGAGGAAAGAAATAGCGAAGTCAGTCAAGCAATTTCTGAGTCACAAACTGGCGTCGAGAAGAACTCAGGAAAGGATCCTGGGCTCACTCCAGTTTGCATCAGTGACAAACATCTTGATGAAAGCCAAACTGAAAGACCTAACCAGAATCTGGCGCTCACGAGCAAATGTCAGTCCAGGGACAAGTTATCCTCAGTCCCTCAGATTCTACGGAATCGACTTCGCCCGTGGGCAAAAGTCAAGAACTTATCGATTTCAGTACCCCTTCAGTTTCCTCCTCCGGGATTACCATCCACACAGACGCTTCATTAAACAGTTGGGGAGGGATATTCCCAGTTCAAAAAAGTTCAGGGAACTTGGTCACTTCAGTTCCGTCAGTCCATAAAACGTCTGGAAGCAATGGCAGTGTTCTTGACTCTAAAAAGGTTACGTCCGCCAAAGTACTCCACATAAAGCTAGTCTTGGACAGCGCAGTGGTGGTACATTGTATAAACAGGGAGGCTCCAATCGGCGCCATCTAAATCATGTCATGGTAGCCATCTTCTCCCTGGCGGACAAGTTCAGTTGGCACCTCTCCTCCACCCATATAGCTGGAGTGAGGAAACGTCATAGCAGATGCTCTATCCCGATCAGTACCTCTAGAGTCGGAATGGTCACTGGACAACAGTTCGTTCCAATGGATTCTTCAGAGAGTTCCAG
The DNA here is from genome assembly GCF_015104395.2 of Macrobrachium nipponense. Lineage (NCBI taxonomy): Eukaryota > Metazoa > Arthropoda > Malacostraca > Decapoda > Palaemonidae > Macrobrachium > Macrobrachium nipponense. The sequence continues at coordinate 73,841,297 of NC_087204.1, forward strand.
GCCTACAAGTGGATCTCTTCGCATCCCAAGCGAACCACAAACTCCCATGTTATGTGGCCCCAACTGGACCCTCTGGCCTATGCCACGGACGCCCTGGCCCTAGACTGGAACAACTGGGAGAAGATTTATGTCTTTTCCTCCAGGTGGAATCTTTCTTCATTGAACGGTACTATGAACAAACCTCAAGGACGTTCAAGGGTCCAAGTAGCTCTAGTAGCCCCAGACTGGCCGAAGAGCAATTGGTACCCTCTAATTCTGGAACTGGGTCTTGCGCCCTCATTCGATTCCCAGTCCCAAGCTCTCCCAGTCAGTACAAACGAAGACTGTGTTCTTCCGCTTCCTCAGGAATTCTCAAAACCCTAACTTTATGGATTTCATGAAGTTTGCAGCAAAAAGGGATGCGAATATTGACCCTCAAAATATTCTCTTCTTGGAATCCGATAAAAGAGATTCAACTTTGAGACAGTATGATGCTGCTGTCAAAAAAGTTAGCAACCTTCCTGAGAGAATCAGATATTAGGATCATGACAATCAATTCAGATATATCCTTTTTCAGATCCTTATTTGAAAAAGGCTTAGCAGCTAGCACGATTACGACAAACAAGTCAGCCTTGAAAAAGATTTTTCAATTTGGTTTCAACATATACTTGACAGATTCCTACTTCTCGTCTATTCCCAAGGCATGTGCTAGACTTAGACCTTCTGTAAGGCCTACGTCAGTATCATGGTTCTTAAACGATGTTCTAAAGCTGCTTCAGAAACTGATAATGACACATGTTCGTTTATAATGCTCTTAAGAAAAACTCTATTTTTATTAAGCTTGGCCTCAGGAGCTAGAATTTCAGAACTGCACCTGCGAGACGGTTAACATGCGGAACTTGTCGCATTGAATGTATGAGTTGAGATGGGACAAGTCCAGAATCACTCTTCGTTTGGCCGAGTCCTTCTTCGGTACACTGGACAAACGTCCTTGAAATTTCAGGTGACTGACTTTCTTTATTGCCTTCTTTTGAAGAAGGTCTTTGGAATAGTCTAGAAGGTCTGTCGTTGGAATCTGATGGAAACTGACTGGTGGAGGAGGCCCTTTCTTCCATCTTCACCCCAGACCTTTCGATACAATACTGTGGCCCCCCACGTACTGAAGGTCCAATGGTCTCGGGAGAGGTACAATCTCCCGCTTTCCTGCCGAGACTCATTGACTAGTTGAGGTCTTACTTCCTCTGCTCCTCTGAAGCCTCTGCCTCTTGAGAGAACTCTAGAGCCAGCTCTCTGCCGGTAAGCACCTCTTGCTCTGCTACCCCTTGCCTTGCTGCCTATTATAGCCTCGAAACGCCCCTATGTTTCAAAGGAAGTGTTGAAGGCTGGGGAAGTCACAAGGGCAGCCGAACTCGAGGCTGTTGAGTCGGTTTGACTCTGCAACAGAACAAACTGCTGTTGTGGTTGTGCCTTGGATGTCAAAGGCTTGCTCATTTGGGAGACAGGAACTGCCTGTACCACTGTTTGAGGCTGAGAGGTCTGGAAAGGCTGAAACTTCCTAGGCCTCTTCCTACTTTTGGTTTGTGGTCTGGGGGTCTCGAACTTCCTTTTGAAGGGAAGTCCCCAGAAGACACGAAGGTCTGGTTAGCCATAGCCTCGCCTCGTGAGTACGCTGTTAACCATGTCCTCTGGAAAGAGGTTGGCCCCCAGATCGATGCCTTTATGAGCTTTTTTAGCAAAGACATCCTTCCTGCAGGCTCGTCTAGCCACTATAAAATCATACAAGTCCGATTGATAAGCCTGCAGCAGCAACTTCATCAGGACCCGGAATAGAGGCTCCTCTGCAAAGACAGAAGTTGTCAACTCTGCAGCGGTGACTGAGTTAATTGACCTGCTCAGCCTACATCTTGCTTTGAATTCAGCCTTTATCATGGTATCCGGAATTCTAGGTAAACGTTCACTGAATTGTGTGGAGGCACACTCCGGGTCGAGTTTACCCACTGTGAACGTTGCCGGAGCGCCAACCCAACACTCCAGATCTCTGGGAAAGAGCAAGAGGTAGCCTCCGTCTCTTTTAGCTGAGGCATGGGTTTATCCTCCATTCTGGCTTGCAGTGTCAATTCTGCGATCCTTGATGTGCAAGGAGGTGTCCGGGACCTTATCCGGCGCTAAGCGAAATGGTATAGCAACCTTTGTGAGGCGTCAACTTTGGGTGTTGACGCACTCCCATTCTGTAAGGGTGCGTACCCATGCCGACTGAGCCTGATCTCTAGGGTAGATCACTGTCTCTTTCAGGACCTTGTCTATCCTGACCAACGCTTCCTAGGCTAGCCTATCCGGCACTGCAAAGGACTGCAGTGTGCTTCCGGACTGGATAAATCCGGTCACCAATTCCTCCTGGGCTTGTAATCTTCGGGCCAGAGACCGGATGGACTGTCCGGATGTCTCTAGACCCGAGGCGAATTGAGTGGACATCTATTCAAGTCTCGAGTCCACTACTTCGTCTCATCTTCTGCATGACGAGAGTGGTGAAAGCCTGCCTGATCGAGCCGGACTCCGTCGGTCTGGCTGTAAAAGTCTTAGCTCTCGACTCCTTGGGTGGGGGAGTAGCTTTGGCCGAGAAGTCGAAGCTTGGGGGCCAATGACGACCTGGCGGAGCCTGCCGGAGAAGGCTTGGCTGGTCTAACCACCTTCGGCAAAGACTTCGTCTTCAAGGTTTTCACCTTGGGGATTACCGAGCCGACCTATTCCCAAAGGTCGTGGACTTCCCAGAGAAGTCCTGAAAGAAGAAGAAGGAGGATTTGGGCTGAAGGAGAGAACGTTAGCCCCACGACTACCTGCCTCACTTACCTCCCTACCTTCCTCCTGGTCCTCGATGGCCATGGGCTCCCGGTGCAGGCTGATGGCCGCCACCTCCTCCATCATATCATCGCACAAACCCTCTTGGTCCTCCGGAGGGCTTGGGTCTCTTGGCGGATCCGCTCTATGATGGGAGCCGCTACCTCCGCCACTACTGCTGCCGAAACCTTAGCATTCGGGTAGATTAGGAAGCACATCTCCTCCAACAGCACGTAGGGTTGGCCGGATCCCACGTTCCTCCCAACCCCCCTACCCAGACCTTAAGGGTTGACATCGAGGAGGCCTTGATCGACAGATCAACCTGCAAGAGATAATCAAATCAGGTTACCCCAGTATCGGGACTTTTCTTGTTATCTAGTTTGACTATGCTCAGTTGATATGTGTAACATAGAATTCAGAGTAAACAATGAGGCGAGAATGCTACCTACCGACTCATCTGTTACGTTCCTAACGAGGCCGTAACACACTACGCAGGCTTCTGGGTGCCAGACCACGCATCCCTCCAGGTGGATGGCGCAGCTGGCATGAGAACCGGCAGACCTCATGCCCATACGGCTTATAAAGGACGGCTGGGCACCCCACCTCCTGGCAGCGTGAAGCCATCTGTAAGTTGGAAAGATACATGAGTATCGTCAAATAATGATGCCGGAGTTATTTCCGGCGGTATGTGTAACACTTAAACTAGTTACTTAACTAGCTAAAGGTAATATCAACTATAATCTTCAACTTACTTGTTATTAATAAAGATCTGGATGTCTCCCGCCTGCTCTGGAATCCGTACTTGGGTATCGCCAAAGCTATAAACGGCGGAGTTGGCCTGATACAAGCAGAACATGGGAAACAAGGCAAAACCTAAGCCTGAGTCTGATCGCACCGGAGTAGAGTAGCAATTCCCAACCAATTGGAAGCACATTCTCTGAGCCAGTTTTGCCCCCACTGGAGTGGGCAGCAGCGATAACATAGAAGACGGAAAACAGAGCAGCGGGAACAACAACGGTACATAGAACTCCGGTGTATACATCCTGGCGCATGTGATGGTAGACCACACTTCGCCAGAATAAACACAGGCCCGGAGACATACCAACAGAAGCTACATAATAAATTTTCTTAATCTTAAGCTCTGAAAGTCTCCGCCTACTCCGGAATCCATAATCTCGTTATCACAATAGCTATAACCGGCGGGGTTGTCCTGATACGAGCAGAACAGGGAAATAGGTAAAACCTAGCCTGAATCTGATCGCACTGGAGAAGAGTAGCAGTTCCAAGTCATTAGAAACGCATCTCTAAGCTAGTGGGGAAGCAGCGATAACACTAGAGAAGTACGGAAAACAGAGCAGCGGAACAGCGGTACGTAAACTCCTGCATATAGCCTCCTGGCGGGTGTGATGGTAGACCACACCTCGCCGAAAAAAAAAACACAGGCCCGAGACATACCAACAGAGATTACATAATCTGCTAATCCCCCAATCTCCTCCAACTAATCCCCAGGACCATGCTCTACGCTCTAGCTGTTGTTCATCAGTAGGATTACTTGGGCAGCGAGCTAACAAAGCAGCACCAGAACGAGTTCGGGATGGTGGGGGTGGGGGATGTCTGGAGGAGAGTGGACAAGTCGTGATCGCCTGCCACAGCAACCGATCAGTGAATACCACTTCTCGAGAAGCCGTAACTAGCCTACTACTAAAGGGGGCAAAAGACGGTAGGCCAACTGACATCCTAAAGGGGGCAATGGTCCCAGGCTACACTCAACAAAAATTAATTCATAAAATAATTGATGAGGAATTATTGGAAGTACTGACGAAAAAAAAGGGGGGGGGTAGAAAACCGCACCCAGCTAAGATCCCAGCCTAACCCTCCAAAATCGGTACAGATCCGGTCAGGTAGGCTAAGATGGCTCCTATAAGGACGTCACGAAGAGGAACGCCTAGAACCTAACTCAACCCTCCAAATCGAATCCACCGATCTGGTCAGGTAAGGTAGGCCTAGCCCCTACATACGTAACAAGAAGAGAGGAACTCTCTAGTCCTGGGCCACCCTCAAGCAAACATATCTCGCCTGGTCGGGTTGGCAGTACTAGGAAGCCACTAATGGTGTGGGATATACTCAACCCGCCCGACCTAGCCCACCCTCCAAAACCTAGCCTAGGTCTGGTCGGATAGTCCTAGGTAGGACATCGTGAAGAACTTCCAACCTCTTTAAATAGCAATTGCAAGACTATAATAAAAAAGTAAACTAGAAATATACATGCATGAGCACCGCGAATGAATGAGGAATCTTCACCTCTTAAAACTAAACTGGCGTACCGCTAGGCTAGCCTAGTACGCCGAAACCACAATACTCGCACATAACATAGAATTGAAGCTATCATCGTACGCACGAAAGGGAACCAACTTGCGCCTGAGTGACTGATGATAACGAGAAAGGCCCTATAATAGGCTAATAACGTAAGGATCAAACTGTAATAAACAAGGCTCTCAGTATTCGTCAGGAGCGAGCACGGGCCATATAATAGGCTAATAACGTAAGGATCAAACCGTAATAGACAAGGCTCTCAGTATTCGTCAGGAGCGAGACGATAAAATATTACGAAAACAGTAGCCTATACAGTGAAGTGCTAAACGGTGAACAAAATTACACAGCGAAATAAAATTCTGATATAATCGCGCACTTGTCATAATTTACAAACAGTGTAGGGCACGATTTTCGAAAAGCTATGAAAGCTGCCAGAAGACAAGCATGGGCCGAATATGTATCCTCTATTACAGCAGAACACCAGTCTGTAGCATTTGGAAGAAAATAAGAAAAATTCAGGGTAAAGGTAAATTTACACCCAGTCCTCCTCCAGTACTTAAATTACATAATAATCATGTTACTGATGCCACAGAAATTAGTGATATGTTTTCTGAACACTTTGCTCGAGTCTCTGAAAAATCAGATAGTTCCCCAGGAGACATCATTTCAGAATGATGGAAGAACAACAGGTACTTGACTTTTCATCAAACAAAGCTGAATCATATAATATGCCTTTTTCTGAAAGGGAATTTGACTCTGCTTTAGCTAGCTGGAGCAAGAACACTGCCCCTGGTCCAGATGAGATTCCTTATGAAATGTTTTAAAACACTTTCAAAGAACACAAAACTTTTTACAATAAGTATTATCAATAGAATATGGGATGAAGCAGCTACCCTAGCATATGGGAATTAGCTACCATGTTACCATTCCTTAAGCCTGGAAAAGATCCTCTCTGTGCAGCAAGTTACCGCCCCATTGCTTTAACATGTTGTTTTATGTAAAATGATGAAAAAATGGTAAATGTAAGACTGATGTGGTTCTAGAGCACAACAATATTCTAACGCCCTCTCAGTGTGGTTTTCGAAAAATGCACTCCACCCTGGACATCTTACTGCAACTCGAAGCCTCTGTCTGTGAAGCCTTTGCCTCCAAGCAACACCATGTGACAGTGTTTTTTTGATATAGAAAAGCATATGACACTGCTTGGAGACATGGGATCTGAAAGACTATGCATAATAGTGGTCTACGAGGCAAATTACCTTTATTTGTGAAATCCTTTTTACATCGTAGGTATTTTAAAAGTTAAAGTTGGCAGTACTTTATCAGAGAAAAAGTGCCAAGAAGAAGGTGTTCCCCAGGGTAGTGTTCTCAGTGTAACACTTTTTGCTCTGGCCATAAACAGTGTTGCAGCTGTCATTCCAAGAGAGGGTTTTAAAGACACTGTTTGTGGATGACTTGTCAATATCCTTTGCTGCCACCCGGATGACTGTAGCAGAAAGAAAGCTACAATTAACAATAAATAAAATAGTAAGTTGGCTGAGAAACAGGGTTTTAAATCTCTGTAAGCAAGACTACTGCTGTCCCACTTCTGTCGGATCAGGGGGAGTGCATCCTGATCCAGACCTCTATTTGTATGGCCGTAGAACCACCCATGTGTAGAACAAGCACACTTCTTAGGCCTAGTTTTTGACAATAGATTGACTTGGGTCCCCCATATAAAACATATAAAAGCAAACCAAAGAGCCTAGAAAGCTCTACATATCTTGAAGGTGCTTTCTCACACCAGTTGGGAGCTGATAGAAATCTGTTACTAAAGCTTCATAAATCCCTAATCTTGTCAAAGCTGTTCATATGTTGTGAAGTTTATTCTTCAGGCCTCCTCATCTCACTTGAGAATTTTAGATTCGGTGCATCATTCAGGTATTCGTATAGCCACAGGAGCTTTCCGGTCGTCACCAATACCTAGTATGCTAGTTGATGCAGGAGAGATGCCCCTTGAACTCTATCGCCAGTCATCATTACTTCGGTACTGGTTTAGAGTGCAAAGACTCCCCAAATCTCTGGCATTTGCTGTGGCAAATAGAAATTTTTTTAACGGTTTTTATGAAAGTCATCCAAGGTATCCCACTCCTTTTAGCTATAGAATTAAAAATATTTTAGAGGATACGAATATTAAAAAATTTCCCATTATCCCCTTTGTGTATCCCAGTACTCCTGTCTGGAGGTTACCTGATGTGAAATTCTGCAGGTACTTCAGTTGGGCAAACAAGAGGGATAAATCTGATGAGGAAATGAGGTCCATATTTTTAGAGCATGTATCAGAGCATGTAGATACAAGTTTTATATTTACTGATGGCTCTAAGTCCAATGCTGGCGTTGGATATGGGGGTTTTTAGCGAATCTTTTAACCGAAGAGGTGCACTTCCTTCTGTTGCCCTCAAACTTTACAGCTTGAATTGTATGGCATCCTAATAGCACTGGAACATATTACAACACTCCCAGTTTGTAGCTATACAATATTTTGTGACTCCAAAAGTGCCCTACAGTCCCTGGAAGTCTTTATACTGATCATCCCTTGGTGTTGAAGATCTTGCAGTGGATTTTTTTGCACCAATAGAGGCAGCATTGTTTCATTTTGTTGGGTTCCCTTCCGCCCATGTGAACATATCGGGAAACGAAGAGGCAGACAAGCTAGCCAATCAGCAGCGCAAACTTTGGTACCGAGAAAATGCCCTGTTCCATATCGAGATACATTCTATGATATATGGAAATCCATCCAGCAGTTTATGGGTACTTCAGTGGGACAGAGTAGGCCCCAATAAAATGAAAGAAATTACTAGTCAGACACACCCTTGGAAATATGACCTAATACCAAGGAAGTGGGAGATTGTATTGTGTAGATTACGTATTGGCCATACGCGTTTAACTCATGGCTTTCTGATGATGGGGAGAATGAGCCCTTCTGTGATGATTGCTTATTCCACTAACGTTAGGCATTTGCTGGTTGAGTGTCCCAGTCTGGTGGAACTTAGGAATCGTTTTTTAGGTTATAGTAGTGGAGCAGGGGGTAATTATAGCATGGCAAAACTGTTGGGAGAAAGCGCATGTATTAATAACATTATCTCTTTTATCAAAGAATGCTGTCTTCTCAAACTATATCTGACAGCTGTGCTGTCTTAGTATATACATTTTTTTTTTATTTTTAATAGTTTTACGGTTGTGATCAATCACAATTCTTGTTATCGGAATATTATTTATATTTTTTATTTTCAGAAATTTAATTTATTTTTTTAAATCAAATTTATCTCTCATAAAGATAAAGTTATTTTGAATGTTGTATAATATATTATAAAAGTTAAAAAGATCACATTTAGTATTCGGCGTCGGTGACCCTGGTAGTTGTGACGCCAGATAACTACACAATCAATCAATCAATCGCGCACGCCGCCTACCATGCATCCAAAATGTCAGATTTGTAAGAACATCATACCAGCTCCCATGAACAAGTGTCTTAAAATAAGGGCCAAATATGGATGCATCGTTGCCCCAACGTGATCAAAAAACGATAAATGGAATACTCAACTTAGATGAAGAAGCTTCTTGGTCAAGGGAAGACATGATGCTTCACAAAAACACTTACTGGAGACAGCGAAAATGTCGCGTGCAGACACGAGAGAGTGCTAATTCAAGAATGAGGGTTTCTGGCAGAAGTAGTAATAGCGAGCGGAAGTACGTTGTAATTGCACCTCTCTAGAGGGGGATTTTGAGAGGAAGTAGACATCTAATTGGCAAGAATCTGTGATAGTGGTTTCCTACTCGCCCACCTGTGGCTATACCGAGCAAACCGCCTTTGCGGGTGAGCGAGCTGGAGGTAGTAACTCTTAGCATTTCCATATAGCTTTTTTCTCTGGTAGTATTTAGGCATTTATTTATGCCTAGAAATGAGTGTTATAGGGACATTTCACTGGCAAATATATATATATATATATATATATATATATATATATATAATATATATATATATATATATATATATATATATATATATATACATATACATCTATATATATATATATAATATATATATATATATATATATATATATATATCTATATATACTATATATATATATATATATATATATATATATATATATATATACACATATATATCATACATACATACACACATATACATATATATATATATATATATATATATATATATATATATATATATCCTATAATATATATATACTGTATACTATATATATATATATATATATATATATATATATATATATATATATATATATATATATATAGTACATATATATAATGTTTCCAAATCCATGAGAGGACAAAATTATCATCAATTAAAAAAACAAAATTCCCTTTTGGTCAACATAAATGATCATATATTAATTTCAAGAGAGAGAGTATAATTAGTAACAGCTAAACATGGTACCCAGACAAAAGTGAACATTAATATGATGCTCATATACATGCAAATGCCTGCAACTTAATGTGTGCAAACATTTGTAAGAACTCATTCATCCTTGGGTAGGGAAATTATTGATTGCATTAACATAGAAGTAACTTTGTCTCAGTCAATTATGACCCCTAGCATGTTGAATATTGGAAAATTTTATTTATTTATGCTAGCATTTACTATATATAAGTACAAAGCTACAAGTCCCTGCTCTGTATTTTATGAGTTTTCTGACTTTGAGTGCTTTCACACTGGTAGGCTATGTATGTAGCAAGTTTAGGTGAAAGTTTGAGTTAGAATTATGTGGGTTGTGTTATGTATGTAAATGACCTTAATTGTCAGCATTATCACTTGCAGCCAAGTCACGTAATACGTTATATTCAATAAATGAAGACAAACTCACACAAAATATGTATCATTACTTTTATACCCAATTAAGTACAGCCAATTTAACACACTTCTCCTTAAAAACAAAATACTCATAATACAATACCACACTAAAAAACTGGAAGAGAGCAATGCTAAATTCAGGTATTATGATACATACACTAACTTTGATATCTACATATTAGACATATTCAATAAGCTACGCTACAGATTCAAGAGTAAAGTGTATAGTACATGCACAACATACTTTTCCACCTGTGATCAACTCATTTTCTAGGCTACCTTACTTTATATCTAATGCTGAAAAAGCAGCATTCTTCAAGTAGTATGTGCTAGCAACCAGTCAGTCTCTTGCTTCAGCATTCAAGATCAATGTTCAGCATTCAACTTCTGCACATTTCACTCACTGATCATGCTGAGTGAGTCAGTAGTATGCCATACAGTAATGTTGAGCATACTCAGCCATGCATTCAGTTAATGAGTACTGCATAATTCCCAAGCCAGAATTTTCTCATTACCTACCTTGTTATTAGTGTTTAAATGTAATTATAAGTCATTGATAATCAAACTATCCTAACCTGGAAAAGGAATTAATAATGTCATAAATCAAAGGTTGTCAAGATATTACTGTCCTGGTTAATTATCCACGTAAATTCTCAACTGTAAGATATCATTTTTTTTTCATTGCTCAAATAAACACATGCAGGCTCCCACACAAGAGAGGAATTATGGTTTACACAAATGCTTGAATGCATTCATTCTCTGGTTTCAAAATGACCAACAGGTATTAATGCTATGCAGGTAAATTACCAACAGAAATTTTCTGTACCGAGTGTTCAATGGCTTTTCTTAATGTGAATGTAAAAGGCTTTTGTAAAAGATTATTTGTAACATATGTGGAATGATTACAAAATTCACGTGGATAAGAAACGTAGATTGCTTAGCATTTTAATTCACATGAACATTTTTGACAGCTGGGAATAAATTTTGAAACAGTTTATGTACATGTGAAATTCTATTAGTCTTGCGACCTTAGTGCTCTTATGTAATTAGTTTATAAGAAAGTTTCAAACAGTGAGTTAATTAAACTGTTTATTTTATTGGAAAAAGGATTAAAAGTGATGATTCATATTTTGTATTGTTAGTAAACTCCAGTAAGTTGTTATCAGGACTTGTTCATTATTTGTTACTAGCTACTGGCATTGATGTATGGGGTATAAGTGAAATGACTCATTTTGGGGTTCTTATAAAAAAAAAGTTGTGCTATAGGCAAACAGACTGTATCAACCGTCATTACTCATGCTCTGTCAATGTTTTCTTCCGAGTTGTTTACATTTATTTTTTTGCTTCAGTCCACCCTCCTGCATGGCTTGTACACCTGATATCAACTGCATGTGGTTGTGTGGTGGCTTGGCAACTGTTTTGGACCTAGAGTGCTGTTCATGATGTATTTAATACTGGTTGGAACCTGGCCTTGTTCTGCTCAGACAGACTGCTACAATTCACGTAGGGGCCCGTGGACTGTGCGTCTTGCGTAGTTTTTCTGATATTATGGTAAGCACTGTTTTGTTATTCAGAAGTAACAGGTTTTAACATAGAATTACTTTAGGTATTTAAAGGGTATCTTTTCCTTATTTGATCATAAGTGATACTTTTTGTTCCTGGAGTAGTAGCGTACAGTGGACCCCCCGTATTCACATTCTCTGGATTTGCAGACTCACGCATTTGCGGATTTCTCTTGGGAACATTTCCCCCATTATTCGTGGAAAATTTGCCTATTCATGTATTTTTTATGAGAAATATCCAAAATTCCTGGTTTTTTTTACTACAAATTTCATCATAAAATGCACTTTTTTTTTTTTTTATAAAACTATTAACAAACCAAGTATAAATATTTTTCGTGGGTTTTTTCTTGAGTTTTAACTAACAAAATAGGCTATTTTCAGCATTTTAAATAGGGGTTCCAACTGCGTATTTGCAGATTCTAACTATTCGTGGGAGGGGTCTAGTACACATCCTTGCGAATACAGGGGGACCACTATATGTAGTTTGAAATATTGGAAATTCATTTTCCAGTGAAGAAGGCTTTGGATATAGGAACATCTAATGTATGTGGTACATCATTCTTTAGTAGGTCTATCACTGCCATAATTATAATAAGTCATGGAAGATGAATTGAATAATTGCTCATTTTATTGGGATCATCATATTCCATATCTAATATTTACATTGTACAAACTCACGATTTGTTTGTTTGTTTACTTAAATTTGAGATTGAAATTATGATTTCTCTTAACCCTTAAACGCCGAAGCGGTAAAAAAAAAAAAAATGTCTCCCGTGTGCCGGAGGTGTTTCAGAGTGAGCGCGGAAGCGGAAAAAAATATTTTTTTCAAAAAATCACAGCGCGCTTAGTTTTCAAGATTAAGAGTTCATTTTGGGTTTTGGGCTCCTTTTTTTGTCATTGGCTGAAGTTTTAGTATGCAACCATCAGAAATGAAAACAATTATCATTATCATATATAAATAATGCGATATATGATAGCGCAAAAACAAAATTTCATATATAATTGTATTCAAATCGCGCTGTGCGCGAAACGGTTAAAGGTAACGAGTTACTTCTTTTTTTCGTTGTAATGCACACTAAATTGCAATCATTTTGATATATAACACATTGTAAAACGATAAAAGCAACACAGATGTATTATCACAAAATAATGCATGAATTCGTAACATAGGGACGTAAAAATATTTTTTTTCAAAAATTCACCATAAATCTAAATATTGTCCTAGAGACTTCCAATTTCTTTCAAAATGAAGACAAATGATTGAATATTACTATACTGTAAGAATATTAGCTTACAAATGCAGTTTTCGACCATATCTGACTAGGTAAAGTTTGACCGATGTCGAATTTTTTTATATATATATTTTTTATATGCAATTATTTCGGAAATAGGAAAAGCTACAACCTTCAAATATTTTTCGTTTTATTCTACATGAAATTGCGCACATTTTCATATATAAAACTCTATGAAATGCCTAATATGAAACGGAGCAAATATTCCGAGAATGGAACGTACGCATTTCGGAGATTTGTGGCGGCGAATCCGCGTGCGGAGGGAAGGAAAGATTTTTTTTAAAATTCACCATATAAATCGAAATATTTTGCTAGAGACTTCGAATTTGTTTCAAGATGAAGATAAATGACTGGATATTACTAGACTGTAAGAGTTTTTAGCTTACAATTGCGTTTTCGCGACCATTTCTTTTTTTTTTTTTTTTTTTTTTGGTAGAGTCAAAGTTGACCGAACGTGGTTTTTTTTTTCTATTTATCGTGATTTATATGCAAATATTTTCAAAATGAGAAAAGCTACAACCTTCAATTATTTTTTGTTGTATTCTACATGAAATTGCGCACATTTTCATATATAAACTTTATGTAACGGCTAATTTGTAAAATGGTGCAAACATTACCACAATCGCACGTATGATTTTTTCGGAAGAGTTACCGCCGCGGACGTAAAGAAAAATGTTATTTTTTTTTTCATAAATTCACCATAAATCGAAATATTGTGCTAGAGACTTCCAATTTGTTGCAAACTAGCAAGGTAAATGCTTGAATATTACTAGAATATAAGCGGTTTAGCTTACAATTGCGTTTTTCGACATTTCGGTAGAGTCAAAGTTGACCAAAACAAAGGTTGAAAATTTGTCACTTATCATTTTTAAATATGAAAATATTTCAAAATTGATAAAGCTACAACCATGGGTTGTTTTTAGTTGTATTGTGCATGAAATTGCGCACATTTTCATATATAAAACGTTATGTAACGGCTAATTTAAAAATGGTGCAAACATTACCACAATCGCATGATATGATTTTTTCGGAAGAGTTACCGCGCGGACGTAAAGAAAAAGTTTTTTCATAAATTCACCATAATCGAAATATTGTGCTAGAGACTTCCAATTAGTTGCAAAATTAAGTTAAATGATTGAATATTACTAGAATATAAGAGTTTTTAGCTTACAATTGCGTTTTTTCGACCATTTCGATAGAGTCCAAAGTTGACCGAAGATTGAAATTTTGGCACTTATCGTTATTTATATGAAAATATATCAAAAACTGATAAAAGCTACAATCATGAGTATTTTATTGTTGTATCTTCATAAAAATGCGCACATTTTCATATATAATACTCCATGTAAACGGCTAATTTAAAATGGTACAAAAATTATGTCAAAGTGACGAAATAATTTCCGAGATGTGTCACAGATACTTTTTAGTGCGGCAAGAAAGAAATTCGCGCTTGCGCGCCTGCGTAACGATTGTAAACAAACAACAACACCTTGATCCGTGAACTCCCAGCATCCCCCAAGGCGCGTGATTCAAGAGTTTTTGGCTGGTAGGCCTAAAAGTATTTTTCCGCAAATTTTTAAAAAAAACTTTTGTATGTCGACGTAAAATACGTCCAGTCGGCACCCGAGAGACAAAAAATGTCGACGTAAAATACGTCCAGTCGGCGATTAAGGGTTAATAGTTACATTTTAGAGAGTTAATCTTGTTAGAGTCAGAATTTTGGGTCTTAAACTATCAGATGTATAACATGGCATTTTTATATAAGTAACTTACCAAGTAATTACATTGCTGTTGGTTCCTAACTACAGCAGCTTCAAAATTAAAAATTAGCACATTAGCACTTCTGTTGTTTTTTGTGTAGGTGACAAGACCCTGCCCACTTTCAGGGACTGAGAGGAACAACTTAGCAGAGAGCTCAATTAATTTTCTACTGGCTTCCAACTAACATCAGAGGTTCTCCGCAGCTACTTCATAATTTTTTCAAGTATTATTGCCTGACTTTTGGTGAAGTATTCATAATTTGCTGTTGTTATGGCCATCAGTTGTTAGTTGATTGTTTGCATTTGGTTAACTTTAGGATTTTCTTTAGTTAACATGCCAGACTCCAGCTCTTCAAGTAAGGCAGTCCCCGGTTAATGGGGGGGGGGGGGGGGTGTTCAGCCTCTCGCAGGGTGCTGATTAGCGAAACCCGCCATTAACTGAAACTTGGCGACTTATGGCACCGAGATTTGGTAAATGGCACCTCCGTTAATTATGTTATGGCCCCATAACTATTATCAGCCCCCTATGGCACCATAACTCTATTATCAGCATCTTGTTGCGCCGATAACCAAACTTTGACCATTATGGCACCATAAATTGCCAATTTTATGGTGCTAGACAAGTGCCATAAAGCCGGATTGCCATTAACCGAGTCCACCAATAACCAGGGGCGGCCTGTATTCGCTTTCATCCAGAAGGGTGGAAAACTAGGTTAACTAAGTTTTTATAAAATTCCCACACAAAGTTCACTAAATGCAGGAAAGTGGGTAAGAGTGTAGTAAAGATAATACAGGCATTCCCCAGTTATCGGAGGGGGCTCCGTTTCGACGCTTGAAGATGTGTAGATGACCGGTTAATTTCAACTCTTTTAGAAATGTATCAGTGCCATAACTCTAATATTGGTGCCAATTGAAGTAAACCCGGTGTAACCAGAATCAAGGTTTTATTCCAGTAACAATTCCACTACAGTAGTACACTGCAATAAAAAAAAAACACGTTGTTGAACACAGACATAAACATAAATAACACATGAGTTAACTAAGAAGGTACATAAATCACACTCCTTATGAAAAACATATAACCAAGAATATACACAAAGCATATAACATACAAAGGGGCATCATAAGTAACATATACAAGAATCAAGCATTGTACCATAATCTGGTGAGTCTACAGCTGTAATACAAGACACGTCAGCAAGGAACCACAAAAGTAAACAAAAGCTATAGAGACCACTAATATGAAACAGGTTTATTTTTACCACAGTCTTCCCTTCTCAGTTAAGTTCACTTGGAGCAATCCTGAAGGTACTTTGGAGTTGCCTCACTCTCTCTGACCTTCGAAGTGGAGGAGGTGAGGCTACCTGTTGAGGGACTGTACGGGATTCCTGAAGAGTGTCATGCTGAGAAGCAATACCACTGGGAGAGACTGCGTGCAATCTTCTGAGGAGCATTTGCAACTGACAATTCCTCATGAACCTCGGACTGAGATACAGGAACCCCAGCATTCTGTATTTTCACGGTTGTCACTAGCCATAGGAGCAAGATGTCTTAATGAAACCGTAGTCACCCTACCATCTGGAAGCTTCACATGAGCATACTCGGGGTTCGCCTCTACGATTTCAACCTCATCCACTAAGGGGTTGTTCTTGCTGTATCTTACATGGCGTCTCAGGAGAGCAGCCTCCTTGGATGAGACAAGTAGGCAACGATAGGCCGGTGGTGGACCTTCTACTATGCAGGAAAAAGCGCTCATGAGGAGTACAGTTCGTGGAAGTGCACAACAAGGAGCGTATACAATGGAGAGCATCTGGGAGAACAGTTTCCCCACTGAGACACATCAAGATTCCTTGTCTTAAGGGCTAACGTCAGAGTTTTCCATATAATTCCGTTTATATTTTTCAGCCTGACCCATTCCCTTTAGGGTTATAAGGTGTAGTGCAACTGGTAGCAACACCTTTCTTCATCAGGAAAATCCTTCAGCTCTTCAGACATAAAACATGCACCCCTGTCAGTGTGGATGTACGCTAGCATGCCAAACACAAAGCAAAAAGTTGCACCAAACAACTGATGACAGTTCTAGTGGTCATATCTGCACAAGGGAAAACAAACGGGAACCTTGTTGAAAATTCATCCACAACAGTGAGGAGGTACTTTTTTCTAGATTTAGAGGGAACTGGGCCTTTCTTTGAAATCTAAGTTCAACCTCTCGAAAGGCTGGGTTGCTTTGATCAGTTGTCCCGAGGATTTGGATGAATTGAGGTTTGAGCTCTAAACACACTTGGCAAGAGGTGGTAATTTTCCTCACTTCTTCTATCGAGTAAGGTAGATTCCGCCCCCGGACAAAAATGCATCATGCGAGATATCCCAGGGTGACATAGGATTTCATGAAGTTCTCGGAGTTTATCAGAAGTAGTGGCACCACAGATGCGGGAGAGCATCAGCTCGTATGTTTTCTGTTCCTGGACGGTATACATGTCATAGTGAAAACATGAGAGTTCAACTCGCCACCGGGTCGGTATTTTGTCATTTTTTATTTTACTGTTTGTTTAGAGTCAAAACATAAACTTTACACTACGTTGGTCAGTGATGAGCTTGAAGTGGTGTCCAATTAAGTAGCGTCTCCACTTCCTCAATGCCTCACTATGGCATAAGCTTCCTTTTCCACTGAGGAATGTCCTTGTTCCATGCGAGTGAGAGTGCGGGAAAAGAAAGCCACTGGGCGATCATTCTGTGTCAGAGTAGCTGCTATCGCATGATCAGAGGCGTCCGTTTCCACATGAAAAGAGAGGAGGGATCAATGGCGTTACTTACCACACTAGCAATGTCTTTCTTCAAGTTCCCGAGAGCTAGCATTGCTTCAGTGGACAAAGGAAAACCATTGGCTTGTGTGAGAGGGGCGGATTTTCTCTGAAATTTTGGTATCCATCTTGAGTAATGTGCAAGCAATCCCATGGTCATGCGAAGAGAAGCTGCATCTTTAGGGGGTGAAAGATTCCACAGTGGTTTGCAAGCGTTCCGGATCGGGCTTGATTTCCCCATCTGTTACTGAATACCCAAGTAATTTATGGATCTGACTTTGAAGTCACACTTGTTGTGGTTTAGAGTGAGATTGTACTCCCTCAGCCACCTTCAAAAAAAACCTCCGTAAATTCTGGTCATGCTCCTCCTCTGTCTCACACACGTAACATTGTCAACATAAGCAAAGTACCACTTACTTTTTCTTTCTTAAGGATTTTCGTCAAGCACACGGTTGAAAAGCTGCTACTCCGTTTTTTCACTCCAAATGGAATGCGACTGAACTCATAAAGTTTGCCCCCAGCTTCAAATGCAGTGTACGGTCTCTCTTCTTCTCTTATTGCAACCTGATGGTAAAGCACTTTTCAGATCTAAGGTACTGAACACCTTGTACTGTGCAATGTTGTTCACCATCCTCGTCGATATTTGGCAGGGGGTAGGCATCAAGCTCAGTGAACCTGTTTATGGTACAAGAGTAATCTATAACCAGCCTCCTTTTCTGATTCTCCCCTGATGTCACCAGCACTTGAGCCATCCAAGGAGAATTACTAGGCCTTATTATTCCTTCCGACATCATGCGCTTAGTCTCGGCTTCATGACTTCTTGTCACTCAAGAGTATAATCTTGACATTGGGGAGCCACGTGTTTTTACAATCTGGTTTGTGCAGGTTCTTTGAAAAAGGAAAGGAGGGGTCCACCTTAACAACACCTAGTGAACATATCTTCAAGGGAGGTTTTCTCCTCCAAAATCCATTTCCAGACCAGAATGTTTCCTCAGGAAGTCCATGCCCATAGTATCACATCACTACATGAAGCTTTGTAACCCACTTGAGTTCAACACCGTGATAGTCTCTCCTTGCAACTCCAAGTCCCACATTGCAACAGACCTAAGATGTTTGAGGACAGGGATTCATCGCCATAGCGACTTTTCCATGCTCTGGAGACATAGTTAGTTTGTTTAGGTCCACTACATCATGACGCACAAAGCTGTCTGAACTCCCAGTATCAATAAGGGCACTGACAGAGCTACCATTAAGCTTGAGAGGTGTTATGGATTTTTCAAGACACTTAGGGGAGGCCCCCACTATTGAAGCTAGCATTGCTGCGGAATGTTTTGGGCTAGAAGAGCACTCACTGTTTCACAGAGTGGCACACCCTAGCATAATGCCCTTGCTTCTTACATTTCAAACACACTGCGTCTTAGTAGGACAACTGAGTCCGGGGATGCCGGTTGTTCCCACAAAAAAAAACACCGAGCACCAGAAGTACAGCAGAAACAGACTCACTGTTTATTTTCAGCACTAGATGATTCCTCCTCTCGACTCACAGCTGACACAGCAGCATTGACAGGTTCAGCTGAAGAGTAGGAGGCTGAATGCTTCTGGGCCATTTCCAGAGTGCGGGCCTGTTCATAAGCAGTATTTAGGTTCAGTGTCCTATTCTCCAACAGATGCTGGCGTATTGCACACGAGACCAAAACCATTAATGAAGGCATCCCGAACATAACTGTCACACGCTTCCTCCGCAGTTACACTTTTGAATTGGCAGTCCTTAGCAAGTAGCTTCAGTGCCTGCAGGAACTGATCCAGGGACTCACCTGAGTTTTGCCTGCGAGTGGCAGTAAATGTTCTGGCAAATATTTCATTCTTTGGTTTCACGTACAAAGATGTCAGAACCTCTTCATCCTTCTCATAAGTCTCACATCAGAAATAAAGTCATACACACTAGGAGCCACATAGTTAGTTGAGAAGAACCAGTTTGTCAAGCGTAGGGGTAGTCAGCTGCACTGCTTGAACGAAGTTTGTAAATGTCCTCAGCCATGTGTCACTCCTTGGCGGCCTGGGCAGAGTCAGGGTCCACCTCGAACTGGGGAGGGCGTAGAAGCTGTTCCATGGCGATTGAATTGTTTTACTGAATAAATTGCAGTAAACCCGGTGTAACCAGAATCAAAGTTTTATTCAGTAAACAATTCTACTACAGTAGTACACTGCAAATAAAAAAAACACGTTGTTGAACACAGACATAAACATAAATAACACTTGAGTTAACTAAGAAGGTACATAAATCACACTCCTTATGAAAAAACAGTATAACCAAGAATATACACAAAGCATATAACATACAAAAGGGGCATCATAAAGTAACATATACAAAGAATCAAGCATTGTACCATAATCTGGCGAGTCTACAGCAGTAATACAAGACACGTCAACAAGGAACCACAAAAGTAAACAAAAGCTATAGAGACCACTAATATGAAACAGGTTTATTTTTACCACACCAATAACCAGACATTGGTGCATTATGTGTTGTGTCATTAATGTGAAGTAGGATTTTTTGAACACTGCAGCAGTTACATGTGAGTGGATTGTCTACACCTGGGCAGTAGTCAGTCAGTTGTTGTGGAGTAGGGTGTTGTGCCCGGGGGCTCTATGGTTGAGAGTTTGTGGTGAGGGACCTTCCCCTCTTCCCTTTATTTTCCTCGTTGGTTAGTGAGTTGGATCTTAAAGTCATCCATTAAGCAGTCTGAGGGAGCTTGCAAAGTAGTTGAACAGTTTGAGGGAGCTTGCAAGGTGTTTTAACTACAAGCTCAATACTCAAGCTATCTAGCCTATTCCAAGAAAGTATGGCGTTTAAAATTACAATGGACATGATTAAGCCGTTCACCGGCAAAGGAGATTTTGTATCATGGTTGAAGAAGGTAACCTTAGTAGCTAAGCAACAGAATATATCAGACTTAGCCAGTTTTATTCCATTGTATCTGGAGGGTGATGCTCTTGCACTTTATTGGAGATGAGTGATGAAGACCAAGAAAATGCAGTGAAAATTCAGGAAAAACTGAAAGTAGCATTTACTGGTGATGCATTCTCTGCTTTTGGAAAACTTGTTTCAGAAGAAGTGGACAGGAGAACCAGTTGATTGTGTATGCCAATGAGATTAGGAGGTTGGCCTGTTTAGCTAAAGTTTGATAAGGTTGGTTTAGAAAATTTGTTGAAACTAACTTTTGTCAATGATTTCCCAGATAATATTAGTGTTGCTTTACAACAAGTGCTAATGTAATGATGATGGCAATGAGTGAATTGCTCAATCATGCTAGGATTTTGTCATCGTAACAGCAAGGTGGTGTGGTAGCTTTGACAGTTAGGAAGAATGGAGGAGGTGGTGGTGGGAAACCTGAGAATAGGAATAGGCCTATCCAGTTTAAGGGTCATGTTTCCGATGTGGTGGTCCTCATATGATAAAAGACTGTAAAGAGACACCGCTGAGATGTTTTAGGTGTAATAAAATTGGTCATATTACCAGTTGTTGTCAAGAACAGGTTGCGGAAAACAAGTAAGGGGTTACTGCTGTGCCTGAAGCTGCCCTTGTGATGATAGAAAGGCGCACCTTGATACATTGCCCATAATTGATGTTTGGATTGGTACGAGCCTGCAAAATGACTTGTGGATACAGGCTGCTCTACATTGGTGGTACATTCCAGATTTGTGCCTCAATGTAGAGGTGAGGTGGATATCAGTGCTTTTTGATGGGAGTCATATTAACCCTTAAACGCGAAGCGTTATTTAAAAAATCGTCTCCCGTATGCTGGCGGGGTTCGGGAGTGAGCGCTAAAGCGAAAAAAGTTTTTTTTTTTTTTTTAATCACAGCATGCTTAGCTTTCAAGATTAAGAGTTCATTTTTGGCTCCTCTTTTTGTCACTGCCTGAAGTTTACCATCAGAAATGGAAAAAATATCTTATCATATATAAATATTGAGATATATGACAGCGCGAAAAAATTTTTTTTTCAAATCGCGATGCGAGCAAAACTGTTAAAGCTAACGAGTTAATTTTTTTCTGTTGTATTTGTACACTAAATTGTGATCATTTTGGTATATAACACATTGTAAAACGATCAAAAGCAACACAGAAAATTATTATCAAAATGATGCATGAATCCGTAATGCACGGACGTAAATTTTTTTTTTTTTTCAAAAATTCGCCATAAATCGAAATATTTTTGTTCTAGAGACTTCCAATTTGTCAAATGAAGATAAATCATTGAATATTACTAGACTGTAAGAGTTTTAGCTTACAATTGCGTTTTTCGACCATTTCGGTCGAGTTAAGTTGACCGAATGTCGAATTTTTGTAATTTATCGTTATTTATATGCAACTATTTCGAAATTGAGAAAAGCTACGATCTTCAATTATTTTTAGTTGTATTCTACATGAAATCGCCCACATTTTCACATATGAACTCTATGAAACGGAGCAAATATTACGAGAATGCGAAGTAAGCATTTCGGAGATTTGCGGCGGAGATTCCGCGCACAGAGGGAAGGAAAAAGTTTTTTTTTCAAATTCACCATAAATCAAAATATTGTGTTAGAGACTTCGAATTTGTTTCAAAATAAAGATAAATGATTGAATATTACTAGACTGTAAGAGGTTTAGCTTACAATTGCGTTTTTGAACCATTTTGGTCGAGTCAAAGTTGACCGAACGTCGATTTATTTTCTATTTTTTCGTGATTTATATGCAAATATTTCGAAAATAAAAAAAGCTAACGACCTTCAATTATTTTTAGTTGTATTCTACATAATTGCGCACATTTTCACAAATAAAACTCTATGAAACGGCTAATATGAAATGGAGCAAATCTTACGAGAATGCGAAGTAAGCATTTAGGAGATTTTGCGGCGGAGATTTCCGCGCACGGAGGAAGGAAAAAGTTTTTTTCAAAAATTCACCATAAATCAAAATATTGTGCTAGAGACTTCGAATTTGTTTCAAAATAAAGATAAATGATTTAAATATTACTAGACTGTAAGAGTTTTTAGCTTAAAATTGAGTATTTCGACCATTTCGGTCGAGTCAAAGTTGACCGAACATCTATTTTTTTCTATTTATTGTGATTTATATGCAAATATTTCAAAAATAAGAAAAGGTATGACATTCATTATTTTTGTTGTATTTTACATGAAATTGCGCACATTTTCATATATAAAACTCTATGAAACGGCTAATATGAAACTGAGCAAAATATTACGAGAATGCGAAGTAAGCATTTCGGAGATTTGCGGCGGAGAATCCGTGCACGGAGGGAAAGGAAAATTTTTTTTTTCAAAAATTCACCATAAATCAAAATATTGTGCTAGAGACTTCGAATTTGTTTCAAAATGAAGATAAATGATTGAATATTACTAGACTGTAAGATTTTTTTTTTTAGCTTTACGTCTGTAAGATCTATAGAGGTGGTGACGGGCCCCATGGGGAAGTAAGCCACCTGAGAGATGGTCAGGCATTTTGAACTTGTCGCAACGAATGTACAAGTTTAAACGGGAGGGGACAGTCTAAGATCACCCTTCTCTTGTCGTGCCTTTTTTCGGGACACTGAACAAGCGTCCCTGGAACTTCAAATTCCTGGTTCTCAACACTGCTCCCTTTTGGAGAAGCTCCTGGGAGTAGTCTACCAACTCCTGTGTTGGTTCTTTGATAGAAGGTGTTGGATGGAGGAGACCTTCAATCCAACTCCAGCCTAGGCCTCTGGATACTATGCTTTTTTGCCCAATTGCTGAACCCCCAACGATGACGAAAGTGGTACAGCCTGCCTTCTACCTGTGAATCCTCATTGAGAGGATGAGGGTCTTGTCCCTCTTCCTGGTTTTTTGTACCTCTAGCTCGGCCGGAGGCTCTGGTTCCGTCCATGTTGGCGAAAGGAACCCCTTGCTCTGCCTTCACCCCTCCCAAACCTGTTAAAAGGCGGAAATGCCTGAGACTCAAAGGTGGGTTAAAGGCAGGCGACACTGCGTACGGTGTTGGAGCTTGCTAGGTAGGAGACGGGGCAAACAGAACCAATTGATGCTGAGGCTGTGCTTGGAGGTCGAAGGCTGTGGTACTTGCTGTACTGGTATAGCCTGGACTAAATGTTGTTGTTGAGTTGGCTGGAAAGGTTGGAATCTCCTTTGTTTCTTCCTTGGCTTCGAACCTGAGGAGGAGGACTCTGGTTTCCTTTTATACGGAATACCCCAGCGTAACTGATGCTTTGGTTCAGGCGTGCTGCCTCATGCCTAACCTCGTAATCACTGAGGGCGGGAATAGATCTGCGCCCCAAATTGAAGAAGCCAGAAGCTTGTTCGGTTCATGCCTAATCGTAGCTTCGGATAGGACATGCTTCCTGCAATTTCTCCTAGCCACTGCAAAATCATACAGATCGCATTGCATGCTCACAGTAATGACTTTGCGATAACCTTAAACAGTGGCTCCTGTAGTACTCAAGAGCCGCTGTCTCGGTCATCACTAATGAGTTAAGAGACCCTTGCAAGATGGGACCTCAGCATCGAACTCTGTTTTTTTTGAATTAGAGCATCCGACAGCCTAGGAAGGCGTTCACTGAACATAGTGATTGCACAATCCGGCTTAAGCTTCCCCACATAGAAGGTTGCCGGCAGATCTACCCACAAATCCTCCCCGCTCGGAAGAAGCAGTGATGTAGGGTCTGTTTCTCTAAGCTGGGGCATGGGCTCATCACGTGTCACTGCTTGAAGAGTAAGCTCCGCCACCTTAGTTTGTAAAAGGTAACGTGTTTTCTCCTCGTTCTGTTTGTGAACATAGTGAACGGGCTCTTAAAGGCCGTGATCCTAGTGTTTGCCGCAGTTCCACTCCTCCAAACTGCGGACCCATGACTGTTGGGCCTGGTCCCCTGGAAAAGATGACTGTTTCCTTCGGAACCTTATCCTCCCTAACAAGAGCACCCCTGTAGCCGAACATAGCTGATGAAAGGGGGCTGCAAGCCTGCGGGGAAGAACTCGAAGTCCTCGGAGTCCGGGTACCGCAGCCTTCTATCGTTAACATCCCATTGGTGTACGGAGCGAAGTTCGCTACCCTCCAAGGGTTACTTGGATGAAAGGAGGGAGAGTGGAACCGTCCGGCATACTCTGGCCTTGCACTTGTTACTAGGATGGGTGGGGGGGGGGGGGGGGGGGGGGGGGGGGGAACCGAACCTGCTGCACCCTGCTGAAGAGCTGCAATTAGGAGACTCCTGAGTGCCCAGTCCTCTTAATCACCTCCTCAAACCTTGCCGTAACTATTGACTAAAGTTCCTAGGTTATTGACCTGTTTTAAAATATTCGTATTGAACAGATCCTGCCCAGCGGGAGAGGAATCCCTTCTCCTCTCACAGAGAGTATCAGATTATCAGTGAGAGATCAGCAGCAGCAGAGATTATCCGTGAGAGTATAAGAGAGAAAGGGACCGACGAAGGATCAGAGGAAAAGTTGCTCGAGAGTTGGCTGGATACTGGTCTAGTCGTCTTCAGGAGTGCAACTCCGTGTTATCTCGACGTCGGGCAGACTTCAGAGAAGAAAAGGGTCCTGCTAGAGGTTTTGGTGAGTTCCTGCCTACAAGTAGACTATTTTCTGCAATACGGAGTTAAGAGGACGTCTGCATTCACTGTTTTCCTTTTGAGAAGTCATCTCCTCGAGTTGCCAATTGACTAGCAAGTATTTGAATTGCCTCACTGTTCCCCCAGTTCATGCAGTGTAAGATTCTATCTTTTTATGTAAATAGGAGATACCATTCTGCATTTACCTTTGTTAGTAAGCTTGTAAATAAACCTTTGTTGTGTTAGTGTTTCTTTCTATATTCGTATCCCCAGTTTTCAAACTGTTGGTGTTTGAAATATTTTTTATTTATTTAATATCGAACCTGAAGCGGACCTCCTCAAAGGCCGTAACATTGTGGTCGACCCCTTGCCAGGATATTTCGACACCGTTCTTCATAAAAAAGCTACTGATGTAGCAACTGCTCTAATACTGTGTGCTCTCGGCGTCTGGCCTTCACAGGCAGCCGAACCAACAGTTTTTAACAATAAGATCTCTGAGAAAAAAGGATACACCATTCTTTGATATAGTCTCTTGACATTTCGAGGTGAAACAAACAGATGACAGGACGACCCTGAATGTCCTTCGTGTGGCGTAAATAGCATGGGAGCGCCCTAACAGGGCAAAGAACTAATTCCTCATTTAAATTACCGACAAAGTCGACTAGCGACTTCAGAACGAAAGACCTGGGAATGGGATTATCAGACGATTCAGTCTTTGCGACAAATTCGGGAAGGTATAACAAAATCACTGTCTTGTCCAGATCTGGCAACCAGAAAAGAGAGTGCTTGCAGTTCACCCACTCTTGGCTGTAGCCAGCGAGGACAAGGAAGAGTGTCTTAGAAGAGAACCCCCTAGTGTCGGCCATATTCAGAGGCTCAAATGGAGGAAACCTTAAGGCTTGTAAGAACTTTATCAACATCTCATGTCGGAGGAGAACACTGCTGACTGGGTCGAGATAGGGAAAAGGATCGAATTAAATCTCTAATGACATAAGATGAAGAGATTTCAAGGAGCCTCACCTTCAAAACATAGGAAAGCATTGACCTATAACCCTTCATGCACGAGGGAGACAGGGACCTGGTCATGATGTAAATGAACTAAAAACTCTGCTACTTTCGGTAAGGAAGGTCTAGAAATTGAATGTCCTTGAGACTTACACCAACGTCTGTAAAACCGATCATTTAGTCTGATAATTTACTCTGGTTGATTGCTGTCTGACAAGAGCCAACTGTCGCGCACTCTGGAGGAGAACCCTTCGCGCTTGGAGAATCTCCTGAGAGTCTCCAGGCATGAAGATGAAGCTTGTGGAGCCTCTGATGGAACCGATGAGAAAATGTTTGAGAAGATCTGGTCTCTGTCAGACGAATGGGGGCGGCTCCCACCAGTGCTCCAGTATGTCGGGAAACCACTCCTTCTGTGGCCAGAAGGGGGCGATCAAGGCGAGATTCAGACGCTTGGTTGCCCTCACTTTGTTGAGGACTGACCTCACCAGAGCGAACGGAGGAAATGCATAGGCTTGAAGGCCCTCCCAGTCCTGCAAAAGAGCGTCTGTCCTGGCACTCTGAGGAGTCTGGTAAGGGGCGAAGAAGATCTGGCACCAAAAATTCAGTGGGGTGCAAACAGATCGATTGTGACAGGCCACTTCTTCCTGTGGCTGTCGAAGACTTCCTGGCAAAGTGTCCATTCCGACCCTTGAACTTCGTTCGGTCTCGACAAGGCATCTAGGCGTCTGCTAAGACCTTGTGATGGCCCAGGATAAATTGAGGGACCACGTAATCCCCGTCTTCTGCCCAACACAGGATTGATCGAGCTTCTTGAGCGAGGAGGTCCGACTGAGTGCCACCTTATTTTCTTAAGTACGAGACTGCTGTGGTGTTGTCAACAAGATTGCAACAACCGACTCCAACAGTTTGATCCTGAAATGAAAGAAGGCCTAGGTACACTGCCCTTAGTTCCCTCCAATTTATTGACATGATCCTCTCTTTCTCTGACCAAAGGCCTGAAGTGGCTTCGGAGCCCAGGTGCATGCCCCAACCTTGATCCGAGGCGTCTGACCAAAACATTAGGTCCAGCAGAACTGAAAGAAGAGACGTTCTTGACTTGAGGCGGTGAACTTGCATCCACCAACTGACATCCTTCCGACATTGTGGAGAAGAGGCGACTATCGTGTCCTCGGACACGAAATCCACAACTGGCGAAGTGTTGACTGAAGGGACCTCATTCTGAGATGACCTCCAGGAATCAGTTGGATGAGGGATGACAAATGGCCCAGGAGAGTCCTCCCCAAAGAGAAACTAGCTGCATTATGGAGGACAAAAATTCTTCAACCAGGAACTTAGAAGCTTGTCTATCCGTTTCTGAGAGGGAGAAGCCCTCAAAATCTGGGAATTCAAAAACAATCCCCAGATAAGTCATGATCTGGCAAGGGATTAGATTGGACTTGTCAAAGTTGACACGAATGCCCAACTCAACACAAAGAGACAGAACTATCTCCCCTCGACGGAGACATTTCTCTAGAGATTCGGCCTGGACTAGCCAATCGTCCAGATACTGAAGCATCCTTACATTTACTGATGCAGAATAGCCGAAACAGGAGCCATCACCCAAGAATAGACCTGTGGAGCAGTGGTGAGGCCAAAACAAAGGGTCTTGAACTGGAAAACTCCCGAGTCCGTGAGAAACCGAAGGTAAGGTCTGCTCTTTGGATGGATGGGGATTCGCAGATAAGCATCCTGCAGATTGATGGAAATCATCAGTCCCCATCCTGCATGGATGAAAGAACAGTCTGAACCATCTCCCATCCGGAACTTGGACTTTAGAATGACTTGTTCAAGACTGAAAGATCTATGATGGGCGCCAAGCGCCTGAGGCTTTAGAACTACAAACACCCATGAGTAAAACCCAGGAGAAGAAGGAGCTCGCTCTATGGCATCCTTCTCCAAGAGGTCCGAAAGCTCCTACTCCAAGGCTTGACCCTGATTGAGTGAGGGGAATAACTGCTGAACTCGAGAGGCGATTGGAAAGTGGAGGTCTTGAACAAAAGGGATCTCGTAACCTACCTTCAGGACCTCCACTACCCAAGCATCCACTGCTCTCTCCTGCCAAGCTGACCAATGGCAAGAGAGACAAGCTCCTACTGCGGTCTCCGGGCGAGGTAATGACTCCTACTTTCGAAAATTCTTAGGCAGAGACAAGGAAGAAGAAAGAAGGTCCTCCTGGAGGTTGATCTCTTCCTCTGTCCTTGGAGCCACGCCAAGAACCTCTCCCGTGTTTCAAAGGGTGAGCACCAAGAGAAGGAAGCTGAGGCACCAGAACCTGAAATGTACTCTGGAAAAATGAGCCAGAAGAAGGAGGTTGTTTGGGCTGGAGCAGAAGGTATGGATCTGGCACTAAACTTACGCTTACTCCTTGAAGGGAACAGGAGGAAGACCAGAGGAAAAAGCTCTTGATAAGGCCCAGTGAGCTTCACCTTGATGTTCCTTCAAAACCTCAGAAAGCACAGACATATCAAATAGGGAATCACCAAAAAGGAGAAAAGGACAATAAACGGTTTCTCTGAATCTCCGATACGAGGTAACTGCAACAAATACAGGTTACACCTTAGAGAAACAAGAAAGGCCTGCATTGAAGTGGTAAGCTCGTTCCGATATTAAATAAAATAAATAAAAAAAATTAAATAATAAAAAATATTTCAACACCAACAGTTGAAACTGGGATACGAATGTAGAAAGAGACATTAACACAACAAAAAGTTTATTTACAAGCTTACTAACAAAGGTAAATGCAGAATGGTATCTCCTATTTACATAAAAAAGAGAATCTTACACTGCATGAAACTGGGGGGGAATAGTGAAGCAATTCAAATACTTGCTAGTCAATTTGGCAATTCGAGGAGATGACTTCTCAAAGGAAAATGGTGAATGCAGATGTCCTCTTGACTCCGTATTGCAGAAAATAGTCTACTTGTAAGCAGGAACTCACCAAAACCTCTAGCAGGACCCTTTTCTTCTCTGAAATCTGCCCGACGTCGAGATAACACGGACATGCACTCCTGAAGACAACTAGACAGTATCCAGCCACTCTCGAGCAACTTTTTCCTCTGATCCTTCGTCGGTCCCTTTCTCTGTTATCTCTCACTGATAATTTGATATCTCTCAGTGACTAACTGGAGTTTCTCTTTTACGACCTCTCTCTCTCTCGATCTCTGCTTCATCCATCGTATTTATACGGTACTCTGGGGCGGAGCTTACGGTAGCATCACAGACTCGCGAGATTTCCAGAATTTCCTAGATGAATCTAGACGAGGTATTGCATCAGAAATCACGGCATTTCTCCCGACACATTGGCGCGTGTTGCGCTCCATAACACGCCCGACGATTCCTGAACAGGCGCCTCCAACACGGGCGCAAAGCCTCCTCACTGCCGCACTTCTCGAAATGTGTTCTCCTTCCTTTATCTTCCTTTGCTATGAAGCATTACCATCACAAACGCCCCCCCAAAAGAGAAAAAAATGAAATCAACTGATTTTATTATTTTTTTTCTAAGAGGTGGAAGAATTAAACAGCAGGGAAACAATTCTGCATAAAGCTTAATACTTCTTCATTCACTCAACCACTCGTGCCAAAACAGAAATGGTCACTAGGCTACTCATTCTGAGAAAAATCTAGAGGCTACTAACTATAACATTATCCTTCTCTCTTAATTTTTTTCCGTTTCTGAACTCTGATTACAACTTATAAATACTAAAACACCTCTTGTGTTTTTCTCAAAACTAATCTCACTTAGTAACACTGTTACACGGGCGCACGCAGGCCACGGCATGAGGCGTTGTTTATAATTCTGAAGCAAATTTACATTCATTGCCTTTGCTCTACTCTTACCCACATTAATTCTATAAAAAGGATTTTGACGTAGGAAAAATCTATTTCTGGCGATTGGTTCGTGTCGCCCAGTGAAATAATCCTTTAGTTCATTATTTCTTAGGTAAATGAGCTAACAATTACCAGAGAATAAACAAAATAAAGAAGAGGTCAGTATAACTTACTCGCTCACCAAAATAAAAGAAGTGTTGTCGGTATGGTAACTAGGGCTGAGTGAGACCACTACCACGAACTTCTTGCCATTTAGAAATTTCCACAACAAATTCCCTAACGAGAGAGCCGCCCCCACCAGAGGGGCGGCAAACTCACTACTACTGTAACCCACGCCAAGCGACTGCCACGCCTCTGTGGCCATCCTGGAAGTTAGCAATCAATCTTGGGCGAAGGGTTGGGTTAAGAGGAGGGATTTCACTGGGCGAAACGAACAATCGCCCAGAAATAGATTTTTCCTACGTCAAAATCCTTTTTCTGGGCTCAGTTCGTGTCGCTGTGTGAAATAGTACCAGACAAATAGCACAAGATTGAAGGAGTACAGAGGGTTCTCAATAAACTAAAAACTTAACAAAATACTATAATTGAAATAAAATTGGAATATTCATACAGTCTTCAGACAATTTCTGAATAAGGGTAATAAAAATAATGTAACATAGCTATAAAATATTTACAAAAGTATTTAAACTAGTTACAAGTATGAATATGTAAATTAACATGTGTGTGGGATAATAACATAAAACAACACTTAATGATTCATATTACAAGGCCTAAGGCACACAAAACCATCGTAAAATGAGAGTGTGGAACCCTAGCATTAAAAATAAGGGACCACACTCGTAATGATAAATATATAACAAACATTTGTGGGTGACCCTAGCTCAAAAATAAGGACACACCACCATGCAATCATGTGAGCAGCTAAGGCTCGAGACGAAGTGTAGAGCAAATAGGTAGGCTAGACAAAATGTTAGGTAAGGTAGGTAGAAAGGAGATCTGGATCTTCAACTATACTACTGGGCAGAGTCAGGGGAAACTATGTTTCCCACTGCTACTGCTGAAATTTCAGAGATTCCAAAGACTTCAAGTAGTGACGCTTAAATACTGTCGGCGATTTCCATCCAGTATACTTTTTCAAATCATCAAAGTTCATATGTTTGAAAATAATTAATTGAGGTGGCCACTGCCCTGACATCGTGTGCCTTAGGGAAAGATTCAGGGTTAGCCTGTTTAATAAAGTGGAGGATCTGTTTGTTTCCTTATCACTTTAATAGATAAGGTTTCCACCTTTTTCTCTCCTAAAGAGGGGCGACCCGAAGAGGAGGAGGATGTCCTAGACAGAAAGGCTCGTAAGGTCATCACCGGACAAAGAGAAGGGTCTTGAGGAAGGGGAATGACTTCCATGGTTCCCACCTCAACAAAGGATCCTCATTTTTTGCTAAAAGCTGCGATCCGGAGAAAGCAGAACTTCTCCTGAGGGGAGAAATTCTACATGACCTGAATCTCTGGATAGCGCCAACAGTTCTGAAATTCTAGCTCCTGAAGCCAAGCTTAATAAAATAATGTTTTTCTAAGAGCATTATGAATGAACATGTCGTAGTATCTGTATCTGAAGCCAGTTTTTAGAACATCATTCAGAAACCATGACACTGAAGTAGGCCTTAAAGAAGGTCTAAGCCTAGCACAAGCCTTGGGAATAGACGAAAAGTAGGAGTCTGTTAAGTCTATGTTAAAACCCAACTGAAAGATTTTCTTCAAGGCTGACTTGTTTGTCATAATAGTGCTAGCTGCGACCCACCCTTTTTCAAATAAGGATCTGAACAGGATATAGCTGAATTGACTGTCATGATTCTGATGTCCGATTCTCTCAGGAAAGATGCCAACTTTTTAACTGCAGCGTCATACTGCCTCAAAGTTGAATCCCTTTTATCTGATTCTAAGAAGAGGATATTTTGTGGATCTATATTTGCATCCCTCTTGGCCACAAACTTCATGAAGTCCATAAAGTTAGGGCTTTGAGAATTCCTGAGGAAGCAAACACAGTCTTCATTTGTACCAACTGGGAGAGTCTGGGATTGGGAATCCAAAGGGGACGAAGACCCAATTCCGCAGCAGGGGGTACCAATTGCTCTTCGGCCAGTCCGTGCTACTAGAGCTACTTGACCGTTGAAAGCCCTGAGTTTTGCTCAGAAACTTTCAGGAGAAGGATTCACCGGAGGTAAAAGATGTAAATCTTTTTTTCCACTTGTTCCAGCTCTATGGATAGAGCGTCTGTGGCATAGGCCAGAGGGTCCAGGTTGGGAGCCACATAACATGGAAATTTGTGGTTCGCTTGGAGAGGCAAACAGTATCTACTTGTAGACCTGGTACCCTCCGGCGTATCCATTGGAACAAACTGTTGTCCAGCGACCATTCAGACTCCAGTGGAACTGACCGGGAGATAGAGCGTCTGCTATAACATTCCTCACTTCACGCCAGATGGGTGGAGGAGAGGTGCCAACTGAACTTGTCCGCCAGGGAAAAGATGGCTACCATGACAGATGATTCAGGTCCCTTGACTTGGAGCCTCCCCTGTTTTATGCACCCCCTGATCCCAACTCTTGACGAGTGTGGGGGGCTTAGGGATCCACTGCAGAGGGAGTATGCCCCTGTATGCCCACTCTCTCTGCTGTGGATCCAACTGAACATTGGGACCTTTCACTCCTTTACTCCTCCTCCTCTAAATTTTCCCTCTTCCCTCCTTCTTCTTTTGTTGACGACCTTGGCGTGGTTTTGGAGTATTGAATTGACCACTCTTTTTACTTGATGGAGGGTGGAGTTGGACGGCATTCCACTCCACCCGTAAACTAGAGTACCTGACGAGGTCATGCGAGGGGAAATTTTTTATGTCAAACCATGCCCACAGTGCTGGGTCCGATCTCATGGGACTGACGACCCTTAAGGCACTGTGGGTATGGTGTATTTGCCAGGTGAGTGTCCCAGGCAGTTACCACAGCGTAACAGTATTGCTCCTCCCTCAGTTAGGCCTCCTTGGTGAGAGGGATCTCATCCTGGACGAAATATTTAAACTTTATATATATGGAAACTAAAACAAAAACCCCTACGACTTTTGGCATGGCAATGGACTGTTTCTAAGGAAACCCAGGTAATGAAGAACAGGCTGGTATTAAAACTTTAATACCATACAAGCCACAAAGAAAAAGCAAATTTAGAATTGACCCAACCCTGACTCACTTCGACTCCTCTTTGGGAGTGGAAGTTGGTCAAGGTTCTTGACCTTGGAAACTGACAGAAAAAATATCAGCATTAAGATTGGAAAATTATTGTTAAGTAGGCACCCACCTCAGAAATGTCATTTAGACAAATAAAAGAACAGGAGTGGTTAATAGAAATCCACTACTACAAAAAGTCAATCTGAAAAATTATTTAACCATAAAGAACAGACAATATAAAAGTAACGATAAGAAAGCACGACAATATGAACAGTGTACAGGGTACTGTAGTACTTCCTAAAAGTGAAGAGCCAATAGAGAAAAATATTTTGCTGGATTCCCTTAAAAAAAGGTACAACAATGTACAAGATTGTGAAGTTTACAGTATAACCAGTAAACAAAGTAATAAAAAAAGACATTGAAAAATAGCAAAAATAAAATTTGAAGGCAAGAATTGCCTTTCAAAATTAAAATCATGGGCCAAAATAGAGAACTGAGACCTTATGTTCCAAAACCACTACAGTGCCAAAACTGCAGTAATATGGGCATACATGGAAAAATTGCAGAAATATATCGATTTGTGCATATTGTGGATCTGACAAACATACCACGCAGTGGCAAGTGTGGTGAACCAAAATGTGTAAACTGTGGCCAAAATCACCATGCTAGGTCTAAGGAGTGTATGTACTATATATACAATACAGAACTGAAATTACTTCAGGAGAGATCAGGAATGCCAATAAGAGAAGCCAAACTAGAGTTGAGAGTTAGAGGAATGCATGATCCCGCTAGGAAGCAAATGTTCTCTGCTGCAATGAGCTCAAAGATGAAAACAAAAATGGAAGCAAATAACAAACCCCTAATAGATAATCAGAAGAAAAATAACTTTACAAGAAACTAATATAGCAAGAAATCAAGATACTTGTGCAACTGTGTGTTCAAAATTCATTTGAGATTTATTTGGAGGAAATAGAAACACAAGAGAATAAATACATATATAACTGAAACAATATTACAAGATAATTATAATGAGCTGGAAGCTAAAGATAAAAAGAGGCCTTTAGAGAGAACTCCACCCAAAACCAAGGAGGACAAGCAAAACACAAGAGCTAATTCAAAAGACAAAAAAAGACTACTTGAAACAACCCCACCCAAATCCAAAAACAAATTAAACAACAGTAAGACCCAAATCTATATGGATAAAAATGAATACCGAGAAGACAAAGTCAACGAAAATTGCTTGCAAACAAAAATGAAAAAAGAGAAACCCAAATAAAGAGAAAGTTAAAACATCAGATAAAATTGAAGAAAGTATTGAAATAGAACCCAAGAGCAAAAGCCATTTAAATGCACCTCTAATAAAAAGAACATCTGAGACTCTTCAGCCAATAAAGAAACAATAGCAGAAATACATCACCCACCAAAAGAAGAACAAAGTACAGCAAAATTATACTTCAATAAATTCAAAGTTCAGGAAAAACAAATAAAGATACTAAAACAGAACCCTAAACCTTCTTAAAATGTCTATTTTACAGTGGAATATCAGAGGATAACGTATCAAATAATTAAAACTTAAAATCACTAATTAGAGAATGTAATGCAAATACTTACAGGAAACTAAAAAATAGGTAACAGTCTCAAATGCTTGGCATCAATGCTGTGGCATAAATTATAATGTGTGGAAATCAACACAAATTTTAAATGACAACAGCCAAGGAGGAACTGCAATCATAACGCATTCTTCAATCAAATGCCAACCTGTTAGGATTAACTCGGTAATACAGGCTGTGCAGTTCAAGTATTCCTAGAAAAAAAAATAACAATATGCTCAATATATATGGAACCGTCGTTAGAAAGTCGCTGAATAGATCATCTTGGAAATAATAGACCATTACAAGTGGAAGACTTAGAAAATCTAATAGAACAATTACAAAACCTTAACTTATTAGTAGGTGACTTCAACGCCAAACATCCCATGTGGGGAAGTACATCATCTGACAGGAGAGGAAACACTGTCCTAGATTTTATAGATACAAAAATTTGATTATTTTAAATGATGGTTCTCCAACAAGATTTGATGTTTATCATAATAGCACCCATCTGCAAAATAGACATCACTTTATGTTCCCCAGAAATTGCCACAGATTTCAGTTGGAAAGTAAATAATAATTTATTTGGGAGTGACCACTGGCCAATACAAATTGAGCTAAAAAATAATTCTAATATAACATATATAACGAAGAGGAAAATGGAAGAAGCAAATTGGAATTTATATAAATAGAAAAAACGGTGATTAACAAAAAACTATCTGACTTTACCAAACCACATAGAGCTTATGAAACATCTAGTAAAAACATAGATGATAAAGCAAATGAAACTATTCCAGTTACCTCAGGCAATCCGACTAGACCACTGGTACCCTGGTGGAATGAAGAATGTAAAGCAGCAAGGAAGATTACGAGAACATGCTTTAGAAGATATCTGAGACATAAATGTGATGCTAATAGAATTGGCATATTTGAGAGCTAAAGACAAAGCAGAAAAGAATATTCAAGATAGCCAAAAGAAATTCATGGAAAAAATATATTAATATATAAATTCTAAAACTCAAGACAAAGAAATCTGGAAGAAAATAAATAAACTGCAGGGTGTAGATATCGGCCAGAACCATTACCTACATTAAAAGTAGAAAACAAATATATTTCAAACCCAATCCCAAAGTAGTCGCAAATGAATTGGGAAAATGTGTTTTCGCCAAAACATCTAGTATCTCGAATTATACAAAGAAATTCCAATTAAAAATCAAAAATTATGTCCAATACCAATAAAATCTAATAATCAGGAAGGTCTATAATCTTCCTTTCACCATGGAAGAAAACTGGAATGTCCTGAAACTTGCAAGTCCAACAGCTCCAGGGGAAGACAACATTAGATATGAAATGATAAAAAACCTACCAGAAGAAAGCAAAACCTTTTTATTAGAAATTTTAAATGAATTATGGCACTCTCACAGCATACCTAAAACCTGAAAGAATCTTTAATCATACCAGGCTTAAAACCAGGAAAAAGACCCAGAGTCACCAAGCAGCTATAGGCCAATAGCCCTTACTAGTTGTCTAAGTAAGATATCTGAAAAAATGGTGAATAACAGACTAACTATGGGTATTAGAAATAAACAGCTATTGTCAAACATTTGACAGTTTGGATTCAGGAAAATAAAAGTACCATAGATCCCCTCTTAATGATTACAAGAGATACAAAATGCAATGGTGTATAAAAAACAAACAATAGGAGTATTTTTTTGATTTAGAGAAGGCATATGATACCACCTGGAGGGGAGGGATTTTTAAAAAATTGATAGCAATTTTTCTGGGGAATAGGAGGCAATTTATATGAATATATTATGGAATTCCTATCTGAAAGATATATAAAAGTGAAAGTGGGGGCAGAAATCTCTGATTCATTTATCCAGGAGGAAGGAATCCCCCAAGGTAGTGTACTAAGCGTGGCGTTTGGTTTGCAATAGCAATAAATGAGATAATTGAAATGATCCCACCAGGAGTCCAAGGATCCCTTTTTGTAGATGACTTCGTCATATATAGTAGTGGTGAAAAAGCGCTGGACATAAGCAACAGATTGCAAGCAGCCATAAATAGGGTAAAAAAATGGGCCGATAAACAAGGGTTTTAAATTTTTCTCCGCGCAAAAAACAAAAGCTGTCAGTTTTACAAGATCAAGAAAACAGGAATTAATTCCTACTTTATTTATAAATAATGATATAATTGAATATGATGATCAAGATAAAATTCCTTGGTGTAATACTTGATAAAAAAACTTACATTTAAAGAACATATAGAACAACTGGTGATAAAAGTGAGAAAATCCTTAAATATAATAAAAGTAATTGCACATAATGACTGGGGTGCTGATAGAACCTCTCTGATAAAAGTATATAAGGCTATTTGTCTAAGTAAAAACTTGATTATGCATGTCAAGTTATATGGTAGTGCTTCTAAAACCCTATTAATTGCAAAACTGGATGTCATACATAACATGGGTATTAGACTATGCACTGGAGCCTACAGAAACTTCCCCCGTGGGAAAGTCTGTATGTAGAAGCAGGAATAGATCCCCTGAAAGTACGAAGAGAAGAAATGGGATTAAAATATATAGCTAAAATAATAACCTTAATGATAATCCAAACACCAAATATATGAAGAACATAACAAATATTATGACAATAAACCAAGAGCCTCTAAACCATTGGAGAATAGATTAAAACCTGATATAGAACATCTAAAATTAGGAACAAGTAGCATATCAAAATAACCACTCCTAAAATACCTGCCGTGGAGGAACATGCTTAAAATAGAAATCTGTGAGAAATAAAACATTTAATAAGAATGTAATCAGATGCACAATTAAAGGAAGTTTGAATTCTGTACCCGCAGGAAAAACATAAACGGGATATTAGTATTTATACAGATGGTTTTCCAAGTCGAAGGAGGGTGTAGGCTATGCTGTAGTAACAAAAAAAAAAAAAATATAAAAATAGGGAAAAAATTCCAAAATATGCTCGATATTCACTGCAGAGATAAATGCTATATTAGAGGCTATAAAACATGTCTTTATGGTGGGAAAGGCAACAATACCTTTGTAATATACATGGATTCTTACAGTGCTTTAGAAGCGCTAAGACAATACACAATTTCTCATCCCGTAATTGAAGAAATAAGGGAGTGGATAGATATAATAGTAAAACGGAAATCTATAAATATAAAACTATGTTGGGTCCCTTCCCATGTGGGCATAAGGGTAATTGAAGAGGTGGATAAGAAGCCAAAATAAGGCAGTAAAAAAGGAGGATCTATCAAAAAATACAAATACCTTACAATGACATTAAAACAACAATAAATGAATACTGTCAATCAAAATGGGAAAAAAAAGAATGGCTAGAATTGAATCATAAATTAAAGCATATTAAACCATCTGTAAAAACCTTTGGAAATAGACAACAATGTCAAAGAAGGGGGAAGATGTCATATTAACAAGATTAAGAATAGGATATACATACTTGACACAACAAATACTTGATGTTTGCAAGGCGAGGAAAGACAGGCTCCTTACTGTGACCATTGTCGTACTCTTGGTCACAGTCCGTCATCTACTAACTAAATGCAATAAATTCGAAAGAAAACGAAGATCCAACAACATATATAACATACCACTTGAAGAACTATTGGGGAGAAAATGCCCCACACTTCAAAATATAGTAAATATCTCAAAGAAATAAACCTGCTTTATACTGATTAAAACGTCTTATAATTTCATAGTTATACAGTAAGCGCTGAATGGCCTTTCCTTTGCTGCCCCAGTGCTTGGTGTTACACCTAAACTTTATAAAACCAACCAACCAACCCTGTTTATGCAGTGAACTACTACTGCGCTGTCCCAGAAACTAACTTTACATGAGAGTTCTTTGGTGGAAGGAGCCTCTTCAGGGTTAGGAACACTGCCATTGCTTCCAATACATTTATGTGGAGCTGGCGGAATTGGAGTGACCAAGTTCCTTGAACTTTCTTGAATTGAGAATATCCTCCCCAGCCGCTTAATGAAGCGTCTGTGTGGATAGTGATTCCCGGAGGAGGGAATTGAAGAGGCACTGACATGGACAGATTCTTCATCTTTGTCCAAGGACGCAGACGATTTCGGAGAATTTTGCGGGATTGTTGACAACTTGTCTCTGGATCTGACATTTGCTCTTGAGCGCCAGATCCTGGTTAAGTCTTTCAGTTTGGCTTTCATCAAGATGTTTGTCACTGAGGCAAACTGAAGGGAACCTAGGATTCTTTCCTGGTTTCTCCTTGAAGCATATTTGTACCTTAGAAATTGCTTCACTGACTTCGCTATTTCCTTCCTTTTGGCTATCGGAATTGACAGACTGTGAAGGAGGATAAACTCCCATTGAATGCCCAGCCATTGAAAACTGGACTCCGGAGTGAGTCTTGATTTTGTCCTGTTTATCTGGAACCCCAGATATTCCAGGAACTGAATGACTTTCTTTGTGGCTTTGCGGCATTCCTGCGACTGTTGGTGCCCAAATCAACCAGTCGTCGAGGTATGCTACTACCATTATCCCTTGAGACCTTAGTTGTTGAACTACTGCTTTCCGCTATCTTCGTGAATACCCTGGGGGCTACGTTCAGACCGAAGGGAACTACCTTGAACGAGAACGCTTGGTCTCCTAGCTTGAAGCCTAGGTAAGGGCGAAAGTGTCTTGCAATAGGGATCTGAATAGTATGCGTCTGTAAGATCGATAGAGGTGGTGACGGCCCCACGGTAAGTAAGGTCTTCACACCTGCGAGATAGTCAGCATTTGTGAACTTGTCGCAGTGAATGGCTAAGTTTAACTGGACAAGTCTAAGATTACTCTTCTTTTTAATGAGCCTTTCTTTGGTGGCACGCTGAATAAGCGACCTTGAAACTTTAACCGCTTAACTCTCGCTATTGCTCCTTTCTGAAGGAGTTCCTCTGCATACTCTTTCAATTCCCTTCGATGGAAGTTGAAGGAATGGTCCCTGGGTGGAGCGGGGCCTCCGATCCAACTCCAACCCAGGCCTTTCGACACAATACTTTGTGCCCATTGCTGAATCCCCACCGATGCCGAAGAGAAAACAGAAAACAGTCTCCCTCCCTACCTTGGAGATCTCACTGCTGTTGAACTGAGTGACCTCCGCGGCCTCCACGGAAGTGCTTTCCCCTGTTTGAGCACCTTCCTGATCCTCTCTGATGAAAGGCTCCTCTGGCTCTACTTCCCCTGGCGAACCGGTCGAAGTGCTGAAAGGTCTGGCCTTCGTACACCTGGTTAAATGCCGGGGAGACAGCATAGGACATGGAAGGTTGGGCTGAGCCTGAGCCTTCGACGTGGAAGGCTGTCCTGGCTGAGCGCTGTACCGCAGACACAGCCTGACTGAAGTGCTGAGGCTTCTTCTGATAAGGCTGAAACCGTTTGGACTTCTTCAGCTTCTTACCTGATGACGAAGAGTCTTGTCGTCTTTTGGCGGGAGAGGCCCCCAACGGTCTTTGAGGCTCTGATTGAGCCTCGTGGCCTCGTTCTGAACCTCTTTCACCATAGCTTCTGGGAAGAGGTCAGCCCCCCAAATGTTGGATGAGAGCAACTTATTCGGCTCATGCCGAATAGTTGCTTCCTGAAGGGTTTCATGCTTTCTGTTCTGCCTTGACCCTAGCAACCACAAACTCATACAAGTCCGATTGGACTGTACAAGTCTGTGATTTGGTCAACAGCTTGAATAGCGGTTTCCGAAGCATATGATAGGGCCGCTACTTCAGTCATCGCCATGGTGTTGAGAGACCTGGCCAGCCTAGTCCTAGCCTCAAACTCAGACTGAATAGAGGTTATCGGGGAATCTCGGCAGCTTCTCGCCGAACTGGTCCATCGCGCAGTCCGGTTTAAGTTTCCCTACTGAAAAGTGTTCGGTAGGTCTTCCCACAAATCACCAAGCGAAGGAAGTAAGGGTGATGTGGGGTCTGCCTCTCTCAGCTGCGGTAAGGGCTCTCCTTTTAAGCCAGCCTGGATGGTAACGCTGGCGATCTTTGTCAAGAAAGGAAGAGGAGTCTCTTCCTCCATCATAAAGATGGTGAAAGGACTCTTGAACGCTTGGATTCTGGTGTTTACGCAGTCCATCTCTTCCAAACACTGGAACCATTCCCTCTGAGCTTGGTCCCTGGAGTACAGCACTGTCTCCTTTGGAACCTTGTCCTCCCTATTCATAGCAACCTCCGTCAGCCTGGCGTAGCCAATGAACGGAGGCTGAAGATTCTCCGGGTAAAACTCGAAGTCTTCGATTCTTCGGTAGTACCACACTCCGGGATAGAGATGAACCCGTCCGGAAAGGAGCATATGAAGCTACTCTCCAGGGATTGTTCATGGAGAATGGAGGGAGGGGAATCATGAGGAGGAAAGTTGGAGTAGGCCTGCGCCAGGTGCCCGGAGAGGCAGCTTGAGGAGCTTGGTTGAAGCCAGACATGAGATTCTCCTGTGTGGCAATCCTGTCTGACAACTGAGAGAACATCTGTTCCATGCTAGTCCTCAAGCGACCCTACTAGATCTTCCCATCTGTTGCATCATCCCGGCGGCGGAGAAAGAAAGCGTTAGGATCAAAGCTGGGAACTGATGCAGAAGTAGATGGGTAACTCACCTAGAGGTACCGTAGGGGAAGGAGAGACCACTGACTCCGCCGGAGTACGGGATCTCTCCTTGGAGGACTTACTCTTCGATCCTCTAGATCCCGAAGAAGATGTCTTCCCTTCTCTGCTCCGGGATTGGAAGCCGAAGACGCCGAAGAAGTCTTTTTGGACGACGACGTCTTGGTTAAAAGTTTTCTGCGCTCTGTGACCCTTCACTTTGGGAACCACAGAAGCGCAGGGCGTACTATACGTGAGCTCCGCTCCCGTAAAGCCCAAACCCTGGAAGGAAGCAGCAGAAGGAGCAGGGGAAGAAGATCCAGATGGCGCCCAAGGAAACCCCTTGAGCGTCCAACATACCTACCTCGACTAACAAATCATCTATGCCTACCATAGGCTCCACATTAAGGTCTAGAGTGGCGACCTCTGCCGATATATCCTGGCCTGGTTCCTTCAGACATTGGGCGACCTGCCATTGGATCGCCGCCATCGTCGAGGGCTGCCTCTGTAGGGTCGCACGTACCCCGTCGACTTGCCGCCGGGAAACAGCTGGACAGCCAACCTCTTCTCCAGAATGTAGGGCTGTCCCTTAGCGGCGTTCTTCCCGAAGCCGCCGACCAAGCTCTTAAGGTTGCTAGAGCAGTCTCTCTGACCACGGCAGCCTGGAAGAGAGGGTGTCTATTAGATTTTTAGGATAAAGTTGAGATTCAACCTTTGGAATAAAAATAAGCTTAAGTTTAGACAATATCAGCACATATTTTCACCAAGATATCATAATATCCGAGAAAACGTAAGCTTAATATATGTCAGAATTCATATCCTATGATATGCTGATGGAAAAAATACTTACCCTGTCCAAAAACTGACTCACGAGATCGTAGCAGATCGTACACGTCTCGTGGAACCAGACCTGCAAGTTGCCGTGAGTCGTCGAGCAAGGAGCATGAGACCTGCAGACCTCATGCCCGCAGGGGTCTTGGAGCACAGCGCTGCACCCCGGGTGCTCACAGTTGGTAGTCTGTAAGTGGAAGGATACATGAGTATCGATATAACACTCACAGGCTAATTTAGTACTCCGTTGCATGCGGAGAAGAGAATAGTAAATTTTCGGGCATGAACCCCTCCCCTATCACCTTAAAAGGCATAATAATGAAGACTCTGGTGTAAGCCGGAGAATGAAAAATACCAAGGTCCGGGGGAGGAACCCAGCTTAAGATAAACTTATAAATAACTTATAATTAACTTAAGCATAATAAAGTTAAACTAATTCCGGAGAACGATTCCGAAGCGCGGCGCTGTCCGATCTCCTCCGGAGAAATGCCTAGGGCACTCGCCGGAGAAAGGAACGGTGGAAAGCAAAAAGGGACCAACTGAAAACGCATCCACTCCGCCGGCAGGCGGGGCTACCGTACCTCCCTCCCGTAATCGATGGGGCTCCAGGGAAAGAGAACAGAGATCCGTCTTCACGGGGGAGGGGGGGAAGCGAGGAGGGCGGAAAACAGTTCCCGAGTATACGGCGGAGCGCTGGAGCAACAAAGGAGAGGGGAGGCCAACCCCCAACTCCGTCACAGCGAAGCACCACCGCAAACAAGGGAGAGCAAGGTCACTCCCAGCCAAGTGTCTGTCCAGACTCCCCTACTCCCTCCGCGTAGGGAGAGAGGGAGTCAGGCCCGGATGGAGCGAGCAAGGACAAACCTCCCTCCCCCCTACTCTATGGGGAGAGCAGGGGGGGGGGGATAGGCGACTGGGACGGGCGTCTGGCTGTACCGCGATCACGAGGTGACCAAGGTACGATAACACAACAACAACCGACTGGATCGGTAGCCTAGGATAATGCAACCAAACACTGTTCAGAAAGATGCAACAAAACTGACAATAAGGATGCAACAAAACTGAAAAGAGGACCATGGGACCACTGAGACCTAGGCTAAGCGAACAGACCAGACGCCCTAGGCTAACCAAAACACAAAATACAAAAAACAAAAGTAGGGAAAATAAAAATTACAGTAAGAGAAAAAATATCCAGGAGTGTACGACTAACCCGAAAGAAAGTACCACTCAAAGCTAGCCTGAGCCGATACGAAGAGCAATGGCTAGGGTCTGGACAAGAAATACTGAATGCCTACGTAAGGTAGAGAGACATGCATGCATGACCTAAATACCAGGGGTAGGCTATAAATCCCCTAAACGATATATTATTTTCTGGGCTCAGCTCGTGTCGGCCTATGAAAGGATCCTTAATATCATTCTTTTGTTAGGTAAAAAAAAATTTAATCTAAAATTACCAAAAAACCAAAGAGAAAACAAAAATTAAGAAAATGTCAGTAAAACTGACTCGCTCACTCTTAAAAAAA
The DNA here is from genome assembly GCF_015104395.2 of Macrobrachium nipponense. Lineage (NCBI taxonomy): Eukaryota > Metazoa > Arthropoda > Malacostraca > Decapoda > Palaemonidae > Macrobrachium > Macrobrachium nipponense. Next base: position 73,884,944 of record NC_087204.1, read on the forward strand.
GAAGTGTCGGTAGGATAATAGGGGCGAGTGTGGACACTACCACGAGACAATCACCAATTAGAACTTCCAATCAGAATCCCCCCAAGAGAGCTCTGATACCAACGGGCGATGCAGCCGCTACTACTACTACTAGAGGACGCCCCACGGACAGCAGCGCCCCTAGCGGACATCCTTAATTTTTAGCGCTAGCGGTCAAGACGCAATTTTTCCTTGTGCTGTGCTATTTCTGGATTTATCCTCTGTATTCAACCATGGAACGCTCTGCAATTGCCACGGCTAAGTTAAGTAACTCATAAGTAATATTTTACCCGACATTTTTATCTTCCGGGTACCTAGTATTTTCCTCTTAAATAGGTCATATACGGTTCCCCGGTTGTCTCGTGGCGGCGCCATGCTGCCTCGTAAGAATTCCCGGTCCTCCTACTGACTATCTCCTTATACTTATGGGCTTACTATATTACGTTCATTATTGGTTTTTTACATCGAGTTTTAGCTAGTTTCAGCCCTCCTACCATTTCTCTTAGTTTGGTATTTAGGCTATTATTATTATTCCGGCCCAGCATCCCGGCTCTTGCTCTTCATCGCTATCGCTGGCTCCGAGTAGGCCTCTGTTTCTTGGAACAGTATGCCTCCTCCTGGGCTTTCTTTTTTTTTCTCTTTTTACTAAAAGTGTCTTTTCCATCTTTTCGATGTATAATTTTATTATATTTAGGGTGTTAGGCTAGCCTAGGTGCTTGTTCCTTGTATTGGTACAGCCTGGTTTCACGTGGCCCTCTCACGGTTGTGTTGCTCGCGCCTAGGCCACTTGCGGTCACGTGTTCCATCGCACCTTACCCTGCCCCCCGCCCGCCCTCCCTTTCTGGTATAGGGAGGAGCTGGGGGACCCCTTGGTTGTCATGACAACCTCAGTTGCCTTCTCTCACTACTACTCTGAGGCGGCCAGGGGTTTCCTCCAGCGGGGGGTATAGGGCGACCACTCATGAGGTATCGGGTCTCCATGCGGTAGTTGGTGAGGCGGGGAGGAGTAGGCCATCCCTCCCCCCTCTCGCTCCCAGCCGTGTTACACGAGACCTTCCTCCCCCCCTCCCCAGTGTCTCAGCCACCTACCTCGCTACACGAAGGAGCCTTATCCGTCGCAGCCGGGCCAGGCCACCTTTGGAGTTATAGGTGGTTACTGGCTCCGCTAGCGGGCGGGGTGGGTGGGCACCTTTAGTGGTTGGTTGCTTGCCTACTATATCCTTACATCTCTCCCCCGCTACCGGAAGGGAGCTTGCTTCTTACCCGCGCACTCTTCTAGTAGATGGGCGGAGGGAGCTTGTATTATTATTATTATTATTATTTTTAAGGATATACCCTAATCTTACAATGAATTGTGTAATATGATTATATTTATCTACCATCCCGCATTTTCCGTCGTGGTTTCCATCTACCACCACTCCTGGTTGGTCCTCTTTTGTGTCTCCGCCATCAGCGGAGCTATAGCCTAGAAAACACAACCAACCTGGTTACCACACGTATTTTGGCGGGGCTCTGGTTTAATCTAACTTTATCGCTCCGGCACCAGCGGAGCATCTGTTAGACTGTAAGTGTTTACCTGGTACTCATGTATCTTTCCACTTACAGGCTACCAACTGTCAGGTCCCAGCGTGCAACGCGACGTTGTACGACCCCTGCGCCACGATGAGTGCAGGTCTCACGCCCCATGTGCCACGTCTTACAACGAGATGATCGTCTGGCACCCAGAAGCCTGCGCCATCTGCTACGACCTGGTTGGTCAGCTGGGAGATGGGGGTAAGTCTGCTATAGGCTTCCTTATCATTTTTACTAACATCCTTTAGTCATAAGTTTGTTAACCCCGTTCCACCACTGGAAGCTAATCTCGCCTTTCTTTCAGGCTACCGGTGTGAGGGAATCGCCCTCGCCACCCTGAAGCGTGGTGGGCGGCTTCGGGAAGAACGCCGCCAAAGGCCAGCCCTACATTCTGGATAAGAAGCTGGCCGTCCAGATCTTCCCCGCGGCGGGCAAGTCGACCGGTTACGTTGACCCCTTGTCCGCTGCCCCTCTGATAGCCTCCATCCAGCAAGACCTCCAGCATCCTTTGGGTCGTAGCCTCCCAGGAGTCGGTCCCGGACGTCGCTGCCTGGACCTTAACATCGAACCTATGGCGGTAGGGGTGGAGGATTTGTTGGTTGAGGTAGGTGTGTCGGGCGCCCAAGTCTTTCCTTGGGTGCTCCTGGATCTTCTCCTGTCCCCTCTTCTAGTGCTTCATTCCAAGGCTTTGTGGGATCTGAGACCCTACCCGCTCTCCCGCTCTCTCTGTACCCCCAAAGGTGAAGGGACAGAGAGAACCGAAGACTCTTGCCAAGACAACTTCGAGAAAGTCGTCTTCGTCTTCTTTCGGCTAGGAAGTCGTCGACTTCTTACGCCGATGCGGTGAAAGCGAAGCCGAGCTCTTCTCACTCGAAGAGCTCCAGAAGCAAGGCTTCTAAGGAGAAGGCTCGCGCTCCCGCCGAGCCAGTGCCTTCTCCCGCCTCCACCGCTTCCACTCCGGCTACGCCGGTAGGGGTAGCAGGTCCTAGCACCTTTGATCCCTCTGCTTTCTCAGCAGTGGTGATGCAACAGGTGGGCGAGCTGGTTGGCTCGCAAGTCTCCGCCCTGGGGACACGATTTGAGCAGATGTTTGCACAGTTGTCAAGCACTCTGTCTCAATCAGGTCAGTCAATTCAGGACCTCTCTAACAGGGATGAGAGAAAATGAGGACCGAGTAGCCGGGCTTATCTCAGGTTCCTCTTCCAGTCTCCCCAGCGCCAAGCACTGGGATTCTCCAACTCCCGCCATAAAAAGACGACTCTCTGCCAGCTTTCTCTATGGAGAACCCATGGAGAGTAGCTGCCTACGCTCCTTTCAAGGATGGGATGATCTCTATCCCGGAGTGTGGAACTCGAAGGATTGAGGACTTCGAGTTTTACCCTCCAGGTCTGACGCAGCCTTTCATCGGTTATGCTAGGCTGACGGCAACGGCTCTGACGAGGGAAGACAAGATCTCTAAAGAGTCGGTCCTATATAGTAGAGATCATGCTCAGCGGGAATGGGTTCACTGCCTTGAGGACTGGGAGTGTACGAACACCAAACTCCAGGCCTACAAGAGTCCCTTCACTATTTTCGCGACGGAAGAGGAGGTTTCTCTTCCGTTCGCCACGAAATTAGTGGAGAAGTCCCTTTCAGGCAGTCCTCAAGGATGAGCCCATCCCACAGTTGAGGGAGGGCGGAGTCTACTTCTCCGCTCTTCCCGGCTTTCGGAGAATTGTGGGAGAACTTGCCAGCTACATTCACGCTTGGTAAGCTCAAACCGGACTGCGCCATGGACCAGTTCGGCGAGAAACTACCAAGGCTGCCGGATTCCCTAATCCAGGCAGAGTTTGATGCGCGAACCAGGTTTGGCAGGTCCCTCAATTCCCTTATAATCACGGAAATGGCTGCCCTCTCTTATGCTACGGAACCGCTGTTCAAGATTTTGGCGAAATCTCAGTTCCAGACGGTTCTAACGGACGCTTTTTGACTTCTTCCAGGCTAGGAGGAACTGCCGAAAGCATGTTCTACAAGAATGTACCATTAGGCATGAACCGAATAGACTCTTGGCCTCTAGCATGTGGGGAGCGGATCTCTTCCCAGAGTCCGCGGTCAACGAAGTACACCACGAAGCTGCTAGGCTCAACCAGAGCCTTAGAGCTAGGTGGGGTATTTCCTCGAAGAGGAAACAAGAGTCCGTTCCCCACTGCTGGTAAGAACCGAAGAAGGCTGGTAAGAGGTTTCCAGCCATATAAAAAACTCCAGCAACAGCAGCAATTTGTGCAGGCGGTCCCGGTTACCCAACAAGGACAACCTGCTAGTTTCAAAGCAGAATCAGCCCATCCTCCTGTTGTCCCCTCAATCTCAGCCATCACTTCCTACGCTATCTCGCCGGCCTTCAACCCTACATATGAGGCTTCAAGGCTACAATCAGCCGAGAGGTAGGGCGAGAGGTTACTTTCGTCAGCGTGGCGCAGGAAGGGCGACAAGGAGCAGGCAGTTCAGAGGAGGGCGTGGTGGCCAACCTGCCCATCAACAATGAGGCTCCCCAGGTAGGAGGGAGGCTGTTCCTCTTCCGCCACAGGTGGGGGTTCAGCAATTGGGCACAGAGCATAGTGTCCAAAGGATTGGGCTGGAGTTGGATCAAAGATCCTCCTCCAATCAATCATTCCACCAGATACCGTCAAGGAATTGACAGATTACGCGGAAGAACTCCTTCAGAAAGGAGCTATTGCGAGAGTCAAGCATCTAAAATTTCAAGGTCGCTTATTCAGCGTGCCAAAGAAAGGCTCAACAAAAAGAAGGTAATCTTAGACTTGTCAAAGCTAAACTCTTTCATTCGTTGCGACAAGTTCAAGATGCTTACCCTCTCGCAAGTAGGACCTTACTTCCGCGTGGAGCCGTCACATGCTCCATCGATCTTACAGACGCATACTATCATATCCCTATAGCCAGGCACTTCCGCCCATTCCTAGGATTCAGGCTAGGAAATCAAACATTCTCATTCAAAGTGATGCCCTTCTTGTCTGAATGTAGCCCCCAGGGTATTCACAAAAATAGCAGAAGTGGTTGTACAACAATTGAGAGCTCAGGGAATCATGGTAGCAGCATACCTCGACGATTGGTTTGATCTGGGCACCAACAGTCGAGGATGTCTCAAAGCCACCAAAAAGGTAGTTCACTTTCTGGAACATCTGGGGTTCCAGATAAACAAAACGAAATCCAGACTTACTCCGGAATCTCGTTTTCAGTGGCTAGGAATCCAATGGGATTTGTCTTCCCACAATCTGTCATTCCAGTGGCCAAACGGAAGGAAATAGCAAAATCTGTCAGGCAGTTTTCTCAAATGCAAACAAACATCAAGGAGAAACCAGGAGAGAATCCTAGGGTCCCTTCAGTTGCTTCGGTAACAGATATCCTTCTGAAGGCAAGGCTGAAAGATATAAATCGAATTTGGCGGTCAAGAGCAAACTCCAAATATCGAGACAAGTTGTCAGTAATCCCACAGATCCTCCGCAATCAACTACGGCCTTGGTCAAAAGTAAAGAACTTAGGCCAAGAAAGTACCCTTCAATATCCCCTTCCAGTGTTAACGATTCACACGGATGCATCCCTGTCCGGTGGGGGGATACTCTCTCAGTTCAAACAGGTTCATGGGACTTGGTCAGTTCATTTCGCCAGCTACACATAAACGTGTTGGAAGCAATGGCAGTATTTCTTACTCTGAAGAGACTGCTTCCCCCGAAGAAGTCTCATCTAAGGCTAGTTTTGGACGTGCAGTGGTAGTTCACTGCATCAACAGAGGAGGGTCCAAATCCAAGCATGTGAATCATGTCATGATAGCCATCTTTGCATTAGCAAACAAACACAAATGGCACCTGTCTGCCACTCACCTGGCAGGAGTAAGGAATGTGATAGCAGACGCCCTGTCCCGGTCAGTTCCTCTGGAATCAGAGTGTCTCTAGACGACGGTCATTCCAGTGGGTAAGCCTGAGAGTCCCAGGTCTCCAAGTGGATCTCTTCGCCTCACAAGCGAACCACAAGCTCCCTTGCTATGTGGCCCCCAACCTGGACCCTCTGGCTTATGCCACGGACGCCCTGTCGTTGGATTGGAATCAGTGGAGGAGAATTTATGTTTTTCCTCCAGTGAATCTTCTCTTGAAAGTCCTAAGCACAAACTAAGGTCCTTTCAAAGGGGTAGTAGCTCTGATTGCACCCGGACTGGCCCAAGAGCAACTGGTATCCTCTTCTTCTGGAATTGGGTCTCCGACCTCAACGGATCCCCAATCCCAATCTATCACAATCAGTACAAATGAGGACTGTGTTCGCTTCCTCAGGAATTCTCCAGAACCCTAACTTTATGGACTTCATGAAGTTTGCGGCTAATAAAGATGCTGATATTGATCCACAGAATATTCTCTTCCTAGAATCAGATAAGAGAGAGTCAACCATTAGACAATATGACTCAGCTGTTAAAATTAGCATCTTTCTTGAGAGAATCGAACACCACAACCATGACAGTTAATCTGGCTATATCCTTTTTCAGATCCTTGTTTTGAAAAGGTTTAGCAGCTAGCACTATTACCACTCATAAATCAGCTTTGAAGAAAATCTTTCAAGTAGGTTTTCAGATAGATCTGACTGAATCTTATTTATCACATCAATATCCCTAAAGCCTGTGCTAGACTTAGACCTTCTCAGAGGCCTACTACAGTTTCATGGTTCTTAAATGATGTCTCAAACTAGCTTCAGATACTGACAACTCATCTTGTACATTCATATGCTCCTGAGGAAGACATTATTCTTATTAAGCCTAGCCTCAGAGCTAGAATTTCAGAACTGTCGGCTCTATCCAGAGATGCGGGTCCATGTGGAATTCCTCCCATCAGGAGAAGTTCTACTTGCTCCGGATCGTAGCTTTTTAGCCAAAAATGAGGATCCTCTTGCAAGGTGGGCTCCTTGGAAGGTTATCCCACTCCCACAGGATCCTTCTCTCTGCCCAGTATCAACTCTTAGAGCCTTTCTATCTCGTACTTCTTCAAGATCCTCAGGTGCTCTCTTCATGAGAGAAAAAGGTGGTACTTTATCAGTAAAAGGTATTAGACAACAAATCCTTTACTTCATTAAACAAGCCAACCCTGAGTCATTCCAAAAAGCACATGATATCAGGGGAGTAGCCACCTCAATTAATTATTTTCAACATATGAACTTTGAGGATCTTAGAAAAATATACTAGATGGAAATCCCCGACAGTCTTTAAACGGCATTATCTAAAGTCCTTGGAATCTTTAAAGTTTTCAGCATAGCAGCGGGAAACATTGTTTCCCCTGATACTGTAGAGTAGTTTGTAGGTATAGATCCAGGTCTCCTTTCTACTACATACATCATCCAACATGCCTCACCTATCGCCAGGCTACTCGAATATCATAGCCTTAGCCGCTGAATCATATAGTGGATTGTCCCTTATTTTTTTTGCTAGGGACATCCACACTTGTACTGATATGTACTTCAGTGTACCTACCCTTATTTTTATGCTAGGGTAGGACACAATGTGTTTGTATATATTTTGCCATACTTGTATTAATGATGGACTTCAGTGTACCTATCCTTATTTTTGATGCTAGGATAGGACACAATGAGTTTGTATATTTTGTAAATATGTTAAGTAAATCCCTTTTGTTTATATTACATGCATCACTGGTAATTTACTTTAATTACCATTTAAGTACTTTAAGATTACTAACGTTCTATTGTTTTACTGTTAATATAAGTTAGTTTAAGTGCTTAGTTTGTATGCTGTAATTGATTTACTTATATTATATCCATCATTTTACACTGCTTTTCATTGTTCCTTTTTTCCCATCTTGTCTGTTTCTCTGGTACTCTTTCATAGGCCGACACGAGCTGAGCCCATGAAAAGGGATTTTGACGAAGGAAAAACAAATCTATTTCTGGTGATTGGCTCGTGTCGCCCTATGAAACCCCCCCTTTATGGTTTGTTCCCCCCCTTGCAGGACAAGATGTTTTTAGATTAAGGATGTCCGCTAGGGCGCTGCTGTCCGTGGCGTCCTCTAGTAGTAGTAGTAGCGGCTGCATCGCCCGTTGGTATCAGCTCTCTCTTGGGGGGATTCTGATTGGAAGTTCTAATTGGTGATTGTCCTCGTGGTAGTGTTCCACACTCGCCCCTATTATCATACCGACACTTCTTTTTAAAGAGTGAGCGAGTCAGTTTTACTGACATTTTTCTTAATTTTGTTTTTCTCTGGTAATAGATTAATTTTACCTAGAAAGAATGATATTAAGGATCCTTTTCATAGGGCGACACGAGCCAATCACCCAGAAATAGATTTTTCCTTCGTCAAAATCCCTTTAAAAGGACTATAGACACACGTTAAAAATAAGGGAAAGGTTCCGGGTATGGGAGACCGAGAACCAAAACCGCCATGAGGCAGAACAATGCCGCCATGCTCCAGACCGG
>NC_087204.1:73897990-73926507 GCF_015104395.2 Macrobrachium nipponense
TTAGTCTAAATCTTGGGATTTGAAGGAGGGTGAGGATGGACGGCATGCCACTCACCCGTAAAAAACTCGAGTACCTGACGTGTCGAGCGAGGGGAAAGTTTAATGTCAAACCCTATCCTCAGTGCCGGGTCTGATCTCGACGGACATCATGACGCCTTAGCACTGGTATGATAGGGTGTAAATATCCAGTAAGTTTACCCTAGGACGACCCTAATTAAAGGGACGACCCGTCCTCTAAGTGTGACTCCATGGTGGGTATGGGGAATATCTGGATGAATTAACTTTTTACGTTATATGGCAACCACCCCTATCTCTGCTGATGACCCTATGCTTTTGTCAAAGGACTTGCCCACGGAACCCGAACTTCAGTCAGTCATGGTCGGTCCCCATGATCAATGTAGTACCCTGGGCGAATGACAGAGGAACACAGTTGACGACCCAAAGCAATGCGAGAAGATTATACGACCCAGGAAATCTCAGCAAAAAGCATCTGGCTCATTCCAAAGTATTGTCACACTGGAACCATTTGCCATGAAGAGAAATAAGAAGTATGAAATAGCTCCTGGGGTCTTTGTACCCAATTCTTTTAATAAATACCTTAATTTAAAGCTTGAAGGTGACAATATAGATATTTTTCAAGTAAACAGAGAAATAGTGAAATGTTGTGGCAGACAACCCAAAATAACACCTCAAAATGGAAATATGCTTTTAGTAGAAAGCATCTCCCCAGAGGAGAGCATTAAGTTGATGGGATTGTCAGACCTTGCGGGAGTTACGGTTGAGTGCACTCCCCACTCCAGCCTGAACTCCAGCAAGGGCTTGATTTATGCCCCTCAGTTGATGGCTTTCTCTGAGGAGAAACTTTTAACAGAATTAAAAGACCAGGGTGTAATAAAGGTGGACAGGATGACAAGGAAGGTTGATAATGGCAGAATACCTCAGCCTACCTTAATATTAACTTTTAATACTTTGAGACTTCCAGAATATGTGTCTGCAGCCTGGTATAGGTTTAAGATAAAACAGTACATCCCAAGACCCCGAAGGTGTTTCCATTGCCAGCATTTTGGACACACCCTACAATCGTGTATCCAAATTGCAAGAAAATCCTGCAGTCTGTGTCAACTGTGGAGAAGATGAGCATGGTATGTGCACCAGGGAACCGAAAATGTGTTTTCACTGTGGTGAGGGACATGCATCATCATCTCAGCAGTGTGATGTATATTTACTCGAAAAAGAAATCCAAGCAATCCGAGTAATAGAAAGAACAAACGTTTAAGGAAGCACGAGAGAAAGCCAAAGCAAAGACTGTAAGACTGGTCTAAGTTTTGCTTCTGTAGTAGCAAAACTTAGAAAACCAAAAGAAAGAGACAAATAAAAAACAACCAAAGTTAAGAGCACAAAAGGAAAATCAAAATAAAGAATCATTAAAAAGACAGCTAACTGAATCATCCGAGTCAACTGATGATGAGAATGTAAAGACAAGGTTCACTAGAACCAACAAGAAAGACACAAGTATGGAACTGAATAAAATTGAAGTGTCAGTAGAGACACACCCTCCACCATCTGCCTCATTGGAGGCAAGGCCAGTGGTTGCTGGTCTGGTGCCAGCTTCTGTTGGTGCCAATTCCTCTTTGGAGGACAAACCAGCAGATGCTGGTCCCCGGTGCCAGTCCTCACTGGTACTTCTGCTCATTAGAGGCAGAGCTGGCTACTGCCAGCAGTACAAAGACTCTTGAGGTGGTCCCTTTAGAGAACACCTCTGCTCTCTCCATCTCGATAGAAATGGAGAGCAAAGAAACTAAGAAACCCTTCAGTGTCAAAGACATTGAAGGAAAAGATGTTGGCTCTACGAAGGCGATAACTCCTCCCAAGAAGCCAACAAAACTTTCCATTAAAATGCCTTCTCCTAGTAGAAAAAAGAATCTCCCAGTCTTGTCAAAAGGAAAGGAACCCAACAATGTTTGGTCCCTAAACATGAATAAATTCACTTCCATTATTCAGTGGAACTGTCAGGGACTGCGAGCGAAGTATGAGGAAGTGAAGCTTTTGATCTATGAGCACTCTCCTGTAGGGTATGTTTGCAGGAGACTATGCTAGGTGAATATACCCCTTGTCCTAGGGAATATGTTCACTATAGAACTAAATTTGATCTAGAAGTGGGAAATCATGGTGGATCCCTCATCTACATCCGTCGAGACACTCCACACTACGAAGTGAAACTAAATACTCCACTTCAAGCTGTGGCTGTAAGAATTAATTTAAGAAGGAAATACACTTTATGTTCCCTTTACATTCCACCCAATAGCCATGTGTCCCAAGGAGAACTTGGAATATACTTAATGCAGCAACTACCAGAGCCATTTCTTCTACTTGGTGACTTCAATAGTAGACATCCATTGTGGGGAGATGTAACATCAAATCAAAAAGGGAATATGATGGCATCTATAATAGAAAATGAAGATATAGGTCTTCTTAATACTGGAGAACCTACCCATTACCACATTCAGACAGGCACTGTCTCCTGCATCGACCTCTCAATATGTAGCTCAACTGCAGTGTTGACTTTAGTTGGAGAACAAGTGATGACTGGCATACCAGTGACCATTCTCCAATTGTGATGACACCAATGATGGTCCACCTATCCCGAGATCGCCACGATTGGTGCTTAGAGAAAGCAAATTGGAGTAAATTCAAAGACTTGAGTGAGTTGGAAGGGGATGCAAAAGATCTCCCAAGTGTAGATGATGCCATTGATCTACTCAATGGAACATTGCATACTGCAGGTCTACACTCAATTCCTCGAACTAAGGGACTATTCAGGAGACGGCCAGTACCGTGGTGGTCAGAAGACCTAAGGCTGTTACACCGAGCTACAAGGTCATCATTGACCAGGTGCCGTAGACATCGCACCTTGGACAATGTCATAATTTACAAACAGTGTAGGGCACGATTTCGAAAAGCTATGAAAGCTGCCAGAAGACAAGCATGGCCGAATATGTATCCTCTATTAACAGCAGAACACCAGTCTGTAGCATTTGGAAGAAAATAAGAAAAATTCAGGGTAAATTTACACCCAATCCTCCTCCAGTACTTAAAGTGAATAATACTCATGTCACTGATGCCACAGAAGTTAGTATACATTTTCAGAACACTTCGCTCGAGTCTCTGAGAAATCAGATAGTTCCCCAGGACATAATTTCAGAATGATGGAAGAAACAACAGGTACTTGACTTTTCAGCAAAGAAAGCTGAATCATATAATATGCCTTTTTCTGAAAGGGAGTTTGACTCTGCTTTATCTAGGAGCAAGAACACTGCCCTGGTCCAGATGAGATTCCTTATGAAATGTTTAAACACATTTCGAAGAACACAAAACTTTTTATAATAAGTATTATCAATAGAATATGGGATGAAAGCAGCTACCTACCATATGGGAATTAGCTACCATGTTACCGTTCCTTAAGCCTGGAAAAGATCCCCTGTGTGCAGCAAGTTACCGCCCCATTGCTTTAACTTGCTGTTTGTGTAAATTGATGGAAAAAATGGTAAATGTAAGATGATGTGGTATCTAGAGCACAAATAATTCTAACACCTTCTCAGTGTGGTTTTCGAAAAATGCACTCTACCCTGGACATCTAATACTTGCAACTTGAAACCTCTGTCTGTGAAGCCTTTGCCTCCAAACAACATCATGTGACAGTGTTTTTTGATATAGAAAAGGCATATGACACTGCTTGGAGACATGGGATTCTGAAGACTATGCATAATGGTGGTCTAGTGGTAAATTACCTTTATTTGTGAAATCCTTTTTACATCGTAGGTATTTTAAAGTTAAAGTTGGCAGTACTTTATCAGAGAAAAGGTGTCAAGAAAAGAAGTGTTCCCCCAGGGCAGTGTTCTCAGTGTAACACTTTTTGCTCTAGCCATAAACAGTGCAGCTGTCATTCCAAGAGAGGTTTTAAAGACACTGTTTGTGGATGATTTGTCAATATCCTTTGCTGCCACCCGGATGACTGTGGCAGAAAAGAAAGCTACAATTAACAATAACTAAAATAGTAAGTTGGGTGAGAAACAGGGTTTTAAAATCTCTGTAAGCAAGACTACTGCCGTCCCACTTCTGTCGGATCAGGGGAGTGCATCCTGATCAGACCCTCTATTTGTAGGCGTAGAATCCCATGTGTAGAACAAGCACACTTCTTAGGCCTAGTTTTTGACAGTAGATTGACTTGGGCGGTCCCCCATATCAAACATATAAAAGCAAAGAGCCTAGAAGCTCTACACATCTTGAAGGTGCTTTCTCACACCAGTTGGGGAGCTGATAGAAATCTTTTACTAAGGCTTCATAAATCTTTAATCTTGTCAAAGCTGTCATATGGTTGTGAAATATATTCTTCAGCTTCCTCATCTAACTTAAAACTTTTAGATTCAGTACATCATTCAGCTATTCGTATAGCCACAGGAGCTTTCCGTTCGTCACCAATATCTAGTTTGCTAGTTGATGCAGGAGAGATGCCTCTTGAACTCTATCGCCAGTCATCATTACTTCGGTACTGGTTTAGAGCGCAAAGACTCCCCAAATCTCAGGCATTTGCTGTGGCAAATAGAAATATTTTTAATGGTTTTTATGAAAGTCATCCAAGGTATCCCATTCCTTTTAGCTATAGAATAAAACAAATTTTAGAGGATACAAATATTAAAAAATATCCCATTATTCCCTTTGTGTATCCCAGTACTCCTGTCTGGAGGTTACCGGATGTGAAATTCTGCAGGTACTACAGTGGAGCAAAGAGAAATAAATCTGATGAGGAAATAAGGGCAATATTTTTAGAGCATGTATCAGAGCATATAGATACATGTTTTATATTTACTGATGGCTCCAAGTCCAATGCCGGCGTTGGATATGGAGTTTTAGCCAATCTTTTAACCGAAGAGGTGCACTTCCTTCTATTGCCTCAAACTTTACAGCTGAATTGTATGGCATCCTAGTAGCACTGGAACATATTGTAACACTCCCAGTGTAGCTACACAATATTTTGTGACTCCAAAAGTACCTTACAGTCCCTGGAAGTCTTTAATACTGATCATCCCTTGTGTTGAAGATCTTGCAGTGGATCTTCTTAGCACCAAAATAGAGGCAGCATTGTTTCATTTTGTTGGGTTCCTGCCCATGTGAACGTATCGGGAAATGAAGAGGCAGACAAGCTAGCCAAATCAAGCAGCGCAAACTTTAGTACCGAGAAAATGCCCTGTTCCATATCGTGATACATTCTTTGATATATGGAAATCTATCCAGTATTTATGGGCACTTCAGTGGGACAGAGTAGGCCCCAACAAAATGAAAGAAATTACTAGACAGACACACCCTTGGAAATATGACCTAATACCAAGGAAGTGGGAGGTTGTATTGTGTAGATTACGTATTGGCCATACACGTTTAACTCACGGCTATCTGATGGATGGGGAGAATGAGCCATTCTGTGATGATTGCTTAGTTCCACTGACTGTTAGGCATTTGCTGGTTGAGTGTCCCAGTCTAGTGGAACTTAGGAATCGTTTTTTAGCTTATAGTAGTGAAGCAGGTGGTAATTATAGCATGCCAAAACTGTTGGGAGAAAGCATGTGTGTTAATAACGTTTCTCTTTTATCAAAGAAGCTGGTCTTCTCAAATATTATCTGACAGCTGTGCTGTCTTAGTATATACTTTTTTCCCTTTTGGTTTTGTTTTATATTTTATTCAGATTAATTAACAATTCTTTTTATTAGAATTTTATTTGATCAGAATTTTTATTCTGATTTTTTATCAGATTTTTTTTTTTTTTAAATCAAATTTATATGTATCTCTTTTAAAGATAAAATTCATAATATATTAAACAAGATTTTAAATAACGTTAAAAGATCACACTTAGCATTCGGCGTCGGTGACCCTGGTAGTTGTGACGCCAGAAAACCTACAATCAATCAATCAATCAATCAATCCTAGCAGAGTATTCTTTCATCAAGGATCTTTATCTTCAGCCTAACACCACCCCTCTCCTCCAGCCATGGACCAGCAAGTGATATCGAACTTCAAGAAGCTGTATACGAAACATCTTTTCAAGAGATGTTTCGACATCACCGATACCACAAATCTCACCTTGCGTGAATTTTGGAAGGAGCATTTCTATATCGTCATATGCATTCGACTCATCGATCAAGCTTGCAGGAGGTTTCGAGACAAACCTTGAATTCTTCGTGGAAGAAACTCTGGCCTGATGCCTTATCCGCCCGAGACTTCAAGGGATTTGACGTGGGCGAAGCTGATGCAGATTCAGAAACAGTTGACGATCCTGAAAATGTTTCGCAACCAGATCTTGACGAGATCGTTGCTCTTGGCAAGTCCATGGGGCTGGTCGTTGATGAGGACGACATCAGTGACCTTCTTTGAGGAGCACCAAGAGGAGCTTACGACGGATAACCTGAAGGAGTTGGAGGCTATTGCAACATAACGTTGTTCAAAAGAGTTCTCCAGCAGCGGCGAGGAGGAGGAGGAGGACCCTATGACAACGGTAGAAATTAAGGATGCTATAGCTGCCTTTCATAAAGTGCTAATCATTTGTAGAAAAGAGACGCCCCGAAAAGGCTTACACAGGTCGTATGCTCTCGCAGTTCCATGATGTTTGCCTGAGCCCTTTAGTAGGAGTAAGCAAATAGGAAGATCCAAGTGATAACGAAAAAACAGTCAAAAGTGGTGAAAAAAATGTAAAAATAAAAAAAGACAAAAAAAAAAGAAATTTAATTTCAAAGTTTTTTGTTTTTTGTAAAGTTAGTGTTTATGTTTTCTGTCCATTTGTTAATGTTTTTGTTTTGTAAAGTTTAGTGTTAAATGTTTTCTGCCATGTTTTTAATGTGTTTCATAAAGTTAACCCTCTTACGCCGACTGGACAAATTTTACGTCGACATTTTTTGTCTCCCGTGTGCCGACTGGACGTATTTTACGTCGACTTACAAAAGTTTTTTTTTTTAAATTCGCGGAAAAATACTTATAGGCCTACCAGCCTAAAACTTTTGAATCACGCGCCTTGGGGGATGCTAGGAGTTCACGGATCAAGGTGTTGTTTTGTTTTACAATCGTTACGCAGGCGCGCAAGCGCGAATTTCTTTCTTGCCGCACTAAAAAGTATCTGACACATCTCGGAAATTATTTCGTCACTTTGACTAATTTTTGTACCATTGTAAATTAGCCGTTACATGAATTATTTATATATGAAAATGTGCGCATTTTATGTAGAATACAACAATAAAATACTCATGATTGTAGCTTATATCAGTTTTGAGATATTTTCATATAAATAACGATAATTGCCAAAATTTCAACCCTTCGGTCAACTTTGACTCTACCGAAATGGTCGAAAAAACGCAATTGTAAGCTAAAACTCTTTCTATTATTGTAATATTCAATCATTTACCTTAATTTTGCAACTAATTGGAAGTCTCTAGCACAATATTTCGATTTATGGTGAATTTATGAAAAAACTTTTTCCTTACGTCCGCGCGGTAACTCTTCCGAAAAAAATCATACATGCGATTGTGGTAATGTTTGCACCATTTTAAAATTAGCCTTTATATAAAGTTTTATATATGGAAATGTGTGCAATTTCATGCACAATACAACTAAAAACAACAACCCCTGGATGTAGCTTTTATCAGTTTTGAGATATTTTCATATAATAACGATAATTGCCAAAATTTCAACCTTCGGTCAACTTTGACTCTACCGAAATGGTCGAAAAACATAATTGAAGCTAAAACGTTTATATACTAGTAATATTCAAGCATTTACCTTCATTTTGCAACAAATTGGAAGTCTCTAGCACAATATTTCGATTTATGGTGAATTTATGAAAAAAATAACATTTTCTTTACGTCCGCGGTGGTAACTCTTCCGAAAAAATCATACGTGCGATTGTGGTAATGTTTGCACCATTTTAAATTAGCCGTTACATAAAGTTTTATATATGAAAATGTGCGCAATTTCATGTAGAATACAACAAAAAATAATTGAAGGTTGTAGCTTTTTTCTCATTTTGAAACATTTGCATATAAATCACGATAAATAGAAAAAAAAAAAAAACCACGTTCGGTCAACTTTGACTCTACCGAAATGGTCGAAAAACGCATTGTAAGCTAAAACTCTTACAGTCTAGTAATATTCAGCATTTATCTTCATCTTGAAACAAATTCGAAGTCTCTAGCAAAATATTTGGATTTATGGTGAATTTAAAAAAAAAATCTTTCCTTCCCTCCGCGCGCGGATTCTCCGCCACAAATCTCCGAAATACGTACGTCCCATTCTCGGAATATTTGCTCCGTTTCATATTAGGCATTTCATAGAGTTTATATATTGAAAGATGTGCGCAATTTCATGTAGAATAAAACGAAAAATATTTGAAGGTTGTTAGCTTTTCTTATTTCCGAAATAAGTGCCTATAAAATATATATATATAAAAAAAATTCGACATTCGGTCAACTTTAACTCGTCAGATATGTCGAAAACTGCAATTGTAAGCTAATACTCTTACAGTATAGTAATATTCAATCATTTGTCTTCATTTTGAAGAAATTGGAAGTCTCTAGGACAATATTTAGATTTATGGTGAAAGTTTTTAAAAAAATATTTGTTTACGTCCGCGTGTTACGAATTCATGCATTATTTTGTGATAATATTTCTCTGTGTTGCTTTTATCGTTTTACAATGTGTTTATATACCAAATGATTGCAATTTAGTGTGCATTACAACGAAAAAAAAGTAACTTGGTACTTTAACCATTTGCACACAGCGCGATTTGAATACAATTATATATGAAATTTCGTTTTTGCGCTATCATATATTGCATTATTTATATATGATAATGATAATTTTTTTCATTTCTGATGGTTGCATACTAAACTTCAGGCAATGACAAAAAAAAGGAGCCAAAATGAACTCTTAATCTTAAAAACTAAGCGCGCTGTGATTTTTAAAAAAAAAATATTTTTTTCCGCTTCCGCGCTCACTCCAAAACCCCTCTGGCACACGGGAAACAAATTTTTATTTACCGCCTCCGGGCGTTAAGAGGGGTTAAGTGTTCATGTTTTCTGCCATTTGTCCTCCTCCTCTGTCGCCTCTTTCGGAGATCACCTCACTCGAAAGGTAAGGTTCCACATTTTACTACATACGTATGTACGTACAGTATTTCTTGTACCATGTACACTAATACACTTTATTTACAGGTATGTAGTACATATTAGTAGTATATGTAGTTTAAGTTAGTTATTGAATGGTCCAAATTGTATTTCATTGTTTATTGGTCAATTTAGCTTTATTATAAAATTTACTGGGGTGTTTTGTAGGGCTTGGAACGAATTAAGCAATTTACATGAAAATGTGGTTTTAAAATACGAAAAAATCAGGTTACGAAGGCTGGTTCGGAAACGATTAATTTCGTATCCTGAGGCACTAGTGTATATAGGTGACAACATTGTTCATTTTATTCTGGTCTACACCAAGGGAGGGCACATTTTTTTAACTTTGTCAGCATACTGTGTACTTCCTCCGCTACAAAGTTCATACTAATGTAGATGTAACTCTTGGCTATGCTGCCATGCTCACTACAAAGTTAAAATGCTAGCATCTTTCTAGTTCAAAGTAAATACGTACTTAATGTTTTGGAGTAGCAGATGTCCATGTATCTCCTACAATGTGGAATCTGCTATGTAAATTCTTGGCAAGTTCCTTATAAAAATTAAATTTTTATGATAAAATAAAGTCTTACAGGCAGTCCCCGGGTTACGCCAGGTACGGATTACATCATTCCAGGCGTACGGAGCTTGCTTCATGGCACTGTTGACCACAATTTTCAGTGCCATAAGTGGATTTACAGCACCTTTACCTGCTTTACGGTGCTGTAACCTGGACTTACAGCACTGTAACAGCACTGTAAATGCTATTTATTCTCATTAGAATTATGAGGATTTTGGGTAACTTAAGGCGATTTTTGGCTTACAGTGCCCTGCTGGGAATGGAACCTCCTCCTTAAACCTGGGGACTGCCTGCATGCACTATATGTACTTATCAAGTAATTACATAATTGGAGGCCACCCTTCTCCCCTTGCATGGACATTAGAGCGTGAAATTAATTGAGCTCTCTGCTTAGTTACTCCTCTCAGTCCCTGGAATGTGTGTGGTCTTGACACTACACACAAACAACAGAAGCACCAATGCGCTAATTTTGAATTTTAAGCTGCTGTGGTTAGGAACCAATAGCTATGTAATTAATTAGTGATTATATATAAAAACTTTATTTTATTACAAAAAACTGTCATGTTAAATTTAGAGTTATATGTTACCCCACAATCTACATGTAATAAAAATAATTCTTTTGTTCACAACAGTGAATTGTGGTGGGCAGATCCTGTGGAATGGCACAGCATACGAGGAGCACAAATGATTATATTGATGAAGATAGTATCTATTGGTTTTGACCCTGGATGCATCAGTTCTTTCATCTCATCCAAGTCTAGTTGAAATGGCAGGTTATATCATGAATCCTGGCACCGTTATTTTTGGACCATGGATATCTCTAGATTCTTACAGGAAGGTGTTGCAGCCTTTATCAATTGTAAGTATTAATAAGTTTTTTAATGCTGTACTTTTAGTTTAAGGTCCATTTTTTTTTTTTTTTTTTTTTTTTTTTGCTTGAGGTTAATGAGTGCATATCCATTACCTGTAGGCATTACTAAAGGGTGTTTGCAGCATCCATTGGCCCTTAGCTGCATCCACTTTTTAGCATTTTAGTTACCTCTATTCAAACTTTCTTTCTTCCAGCTTGCTGTCCAACGACTTTAGCTCCCTCTTTTCACTGTATATTAAGTGCTGAATGGCTGAAAGTGCCTCAGTGCTAGGTTTATAAGCTAAATTTCATAAATCAGATCATTATATGAAAGAACATACGATTTGGTAAACCACTCTGGTACTCTCAGATACATCTGCTTTGTTAACTGTTCTTTAGGACTATCAATATGGATGTAACAATATATATGTGGTATATAGTATCTAGTAATTTTAATGTATCCATATTTTATAAACTGGAGGCTGCATTAGGAAGCTGCACAGTTCATCACATTGTTTCTGTATTCAGATTTTGACTTTGTGTTTTAATATCATACGTACATCTGTTCCATGGTCACAGAAATTTGATCCCAAGTTGATTACCTGTCTTGATGTTATCTGTGTTGATGCTTTTTACAAAGAACTGCTTGTCAGTTTAAGCAATGAGTAGCAATGGCAGCAGTGAATAGTAAAATCTGTATTTTAAAATTATTCTTATGTTTTATGAAGTCTATGCAGTGTTCTGAATGGTAACTAAATAGGCGTTTATGAAAGTTTGGGCAGTAAACCTTCAGTTTCATTATACTTGTGGTTAACAACAGGTCTTCTGAAAATCTGTTGTCCTGATTCCTGACCAGGTTTGGATACTAGGCTAGCTGTCAGTTTTACTGATTTTTTGGTCTATTGAGGTGATTGTTTCATGAGATTCTTGATCTCATTGCTTTTCCCAGGAATGCTGATCAGTGATTTTTACAGTCTAATTTCTTAGTTGTTGAAGTGTCATTTTGTATTTAGCTAATATCATTATGTATTAAACTGATTAGTTTCACTTTTTACTAAATTAATTAGTTAGGAAATTATGCATTTTAAATCGTTGAAGTTCTAAGAATTACATATTAATCTGCAATGAAATTTCTACAAAATATGTTAATTCTAAAATTTAAAAATATACCTTTCTTAAAGATAATGTATGAAATTTTCATTCATTGATTTCACCTTTGATAAATTATTTGATAATCAAGATCTCTGTGCTTTCTCTTCAGTTTTGGAAGGTGGTAAAAAATCAGTAAAAAATCTCTAAAATTGATTATTCACTCTGTTATTTGCCATTTAGGTCCTGTTTTATATCTAATTTTCAAATTCAATGCAAATATGCCATGGTGTACCTGGTATAGCAGAGCAGTCTCCTAATACAGTACTGAATTAATGTGTATAGATACACATGCAAATAAATGCTTTTCATTCTATTTAATTTTCAGAACTGATGCTGATTGCAAATATTGTTAGTAAACTTGTGGCCAGTGCAATTTATCTCCTTTTCTCCACTTGCTTTGTCTCATGGCTGGTTCCTGATAACCTATCCAGGTATGGTGTCAAGAAGAGTTTTGTGTTCCAAAGACATACGTACTTCTACTTAGACTGTTTCCTCAATTATCAGAGCTGATTCACCTGAGGTTTCTTCAGCTAATGGAATAATGAATAATGAACAGTAGACAAACCTAGGCTGGTGATGAAGGCAAACATTCATGATATTCAGTAGTTTCATTTAGGTATATAAGAATGTAAAAAAGAAAGTTAACCATTTAGTGCATTGAAATGACAATGCAAAAAAAATTAATCTTGTCAAAAAATAAAGATTCTCTAAATAATTACATAGTACAGTACTGTAATCTATAATGCTTTCAAAACATGAACTTACAGTGCAGAAGTTTATTGCTCACTTTGATTCTCCGTTCATCTCCATTCATGTAGTACTTTATTACTCATTTACTGCATCATTTATCTTGTTCTACATAGTACACTGAATAGTAATGGATGACTGTACTATGTGGGAGTATGTAGTAATCAGAAAAGAATACTAAAAATAGCTCAGATTTAGAATGGTTACTTTACAGAATGTAGTTGACTCCTTTTAATTTTAGATACATACCTCTTTTCATTCTTTCTCTTGATTTAAAGTTTCTGTATATCTTATCTTTCAATATTTAGTGGAAAGTGTGTTTATGTATTGTCAATGATTGACAGCATTAAACAGGGAGTAGAACTTTGGACATATGCTGCTGCTTGCTTGTAATTTATGTACCCAGTAATACTTCTGTTACATATATCTTCTGAAACAAAAGGAAGAGTGCATGGAAACCATAGGAGTTTATTAAATACAAATAACCAGATTGCTAGTACAGTGCCCCCCTTTTATGCATGAATAGATTCCAGAACCTACCTCAGAAATGCAAAATCTGCAGAAATGCAAAACCTGTGGAATGCAAAATCCACAGAAATGCAAAACCTGCGGAATGCAAAATCCGCAAAAATGCAAAAATCCCCTCTAAAATGCTTATAGCTGGCTAATAACTGTCAAATACCTTGTAACCCTGAACTAAAATTCTTATAACTGCCCATTTTAATATTTCACTGCAGTGACGAACCAGCCAAATATCTGGTTACTACACTTATCTAGCAAAAAAAATTGTTACCTCACAAAAGCCAGACACCTGAACTATCATCACAGATAAAATACGACTGATTACTCTAAAGGCAACAGTTTTTCCTTAAAAACTTATTAATCATGCAAGAAATCAGACTAAGTTCATTAAAACAAGTGTGGGGTAATCATATATGAAATTAGATTAATTAAAGGGCATCACTCCAACAACAACTTTAAAAGTCTAAGTATTTCCTGGTTCTAACTCACTTCAATAAATTTGAAGGAAAACAGCACAATTACCACTCTATATTTCTACCTAAAGAATATTATTACTGGTGGTCAATAAGGAAACACTGTAATAGAAATTTAAATACAAAAAGATTTATTTTTAAATTCAAAATTTCTAAGTGAAATTTACAATCTCAGGGAAATTTATTATTATTTGAAGACAACACAAAGTTTACTTAATTCTTGAATTAATCGTTAAACAAAATAAAATAAAAATGAACTTACTAAGAACATTAATTAATCAAGAATTAAATTATTTAAATAAAATTGAAACTGTTAAGCTATAATTAATATTTGAAAAGAAATCTAAGTATAAATGCAAATCACCCGTAATTCCACAAATGTTAAATTAAATCAAGTATGCAACACTAGATCATTAAGAAACACCTCAGTTATTCAAACAAAATGTGAATTCAAAAATACATAAACACACAATGTGGAAAAATACCAATAATGTAAAAACACTAAGAAAACATTAATCACACAGAAGATAAAATAAACACTTCAAAAGAATTAAATACAGAATTCAAAAAATTTGCAGTGTGTAAGAAATGAAATAATTTACCTAACCACTGTAGTAAATGTTTTTTAAGTGCACTAAAACTTGTAAAACACATTACCTGTTACCAGTTTTTCCTTTTTGCTACAGCTTCTAAATCAGTGGTACCCAACCTGGGGGCCGTGTCCTCTAGGGGGCGTCAGCAATTTCCAAGGGAGGCATGAGCCCTTGGGAAAAATGAATAAAAAATTCTCTAGTTATATTCGTCATTCTCTTAAGGAACTAATATTCACAAGTTTATGAAAAAATACAACATTATCGGCTTATAACCTTACTTTCCTATAGTTTACTACCCTAGTTAAGGTTGTTGGGGCTTACAATGTTTTGTAATTATTGACCTCCCTGCCTATCCCTCGAAACCCCTTGTTTTTTTTCTCATTTTTTTTTTCAAAAAATTCTGGGAGGGAATTTTACTTGCCAATATGCAAGGGGGGCGTGGAAGGAAGGACCGGGACTCTTTGAGGGGGTGTGGTCATATAAGGTTGAGAACCACTGTTTAAAATTCACTGTACTCTTTCACAGGCACTGTTACAAAAACACGTTTACATTTTGAGAGAGAAGACTGGTTAGCCTGCACGGCTTCCAGAAATACAACTAACACAAGTTGCGTCTAATATCAGTATGACCCTCTCTTCTATGGGAACTAACTGGTCTGCGAAATTCTACCCCAAAATGGCTGAATGACCTCAAAACATTTTGGGGCGTGACACTGCTACAATCTTAATAATTCTCTTTCAAAAACGAGAAAGAGAGAGAAAGTGGGATTACAACTATAAATAATCTTTATTATTACATGGTTTCAAAACATAAAATTTTGTACATGAACTTTCCTGTCAGATATATACTTAGCTTATGTCTCTGACGTCACGACAGAATTCAAAACTCGCGGCACACGCGACAGGTAGGTCAGGTGATCTACCTTACCCGCTGCTGGGTGGCGGGTGTAAGAACCAATCCCACTTTCTTGTCCGATTTTCTCTGTCGCCCGGCCTGACAACACCTGTTGTTAGGTCCTCACGATAGTTGGATTTATTTTCTTGTTGCCGGATTCTTTGGACTGACTTTTTTGGTGAAGTACCTTTTCCGTGGCTTGGCATACGCTATTTTGGACTGGTTTTTTTGGATTTTTTCTGGATTTTTCTTGTAATGGCTGATTCTGATGTTAAAAAATCTACCATGTTTCGAGTGTGCTCTGTGAGTGAATGTAAAGTGAGGCTACCTAAAGCATCGGTAGATCCTCACAATGTATGTATGGGCTGTAGAGGTAATGAATGTTCTTTCAATAACCCGTGTAAGGAGTGTGAAAGATTGGATGAAGATGGATGGAAGTCTCTTTCTTCCTATTTAAGGAAGTTAGAGAAAGATAGGGTCCGTAAGGCTTCTTCAAGAAGCTCCAGTAGATCGCGCATTAGCGAACTTGAAGTAGAGAACCCTGCTGTAGAACTAGTACCTTCTCCAGTTTCAGCCCCTGCTCCAGCATCGAACCTGAAGATTCGCATTCGGAGGTGGACCCTCCATGAGGGCCACGATTCATAGCATGGAGAGCAAATCGCTCTTTAGAAGGTAAGAGTGATAGTGCCAGTGAATTGTGCAGCTGCGCTAGTGCAGTGGAGGGTGCGTCTGACTGGCTCACTAACACTTCCAGGCCTCGACCTCTTCCAGACTCCCAGACCCAGTGTAGGAGGAAAGTCAACAGCCGCAGGAAGGTTAGGGAGAACCCCCACAGGTCAGGCGTCCCCTCGGCAGATCCTGTTGTACGTTCCCAGGCTGCCTTGGATCGAGCCAAGAAAGAAGTGTTGTGCCAGTGCTTCTCTTCGTCATCTTCGCCCTCTCCTAAGCGCGGATGGAGCACCTCGGAAGCCTCGCGCCCTCTCAAGAGAGCCTGGAAGGCGACCTTGCGCCCTTTCCTCCAGCCCTGAATACTTCTCGGAAGAGCCTGAGGTAGAAACCAAGAGATCCAGGAGATCGCAAGAGCCCTCTTCTCCTTTTCACCCTCGAGCCTCTTCCCCAGTTGAAGCTTTCGAGAGGTCACCGGCGCGTATCTTAGCAGGTCTGCAGGTGCAGATTTTGGCTCTGGCGGACTCCTTGGCAGGGAGTTCTCACCGTCGGAAGGACGTCTCGCTCCCGGTGAAGAAGTCTGAGAGGGACCGCGTGGATATCTCGCCTCCTGCAGGAAGGTACCAAGAGCCTCGCAGCTGCTCTTCTTTTGATCAAGAGCATGATAGGAACTACTCTCTGAGTAGGCACTTTTCGCCCCTGAGCAGGCGCCAAGAGCCTGGGAAACTTCTCGTGTTGAGCAGGCGCTCTTCTCCTGGTAGCTGCTCGTCCAAAGTCAGACACATGGAATAGGACAGACGTTCGCTTCAAGCAGGCGCTCTTCGCCAAGGATCCGTTCTCCTCCTGTCAGGCGTCAAGAGCCTGACAGGCGCCAGGATCCTAGTAAACACCAGGAGTTTGGTAGGCGCACCTCTCCAAGCAGGCGCTCCAGGAAGCCGCTCTCCCTTGGACAGGCGCTTGGAGCCTGGTAGGCGCATTTCACCCGACGTTCGCTCTTCGCTAGAGACCCTCTCTCCTCTCTCTCCTCTTGGCAGACGCCGAGAAGCTAGTAGGCGCCCAGAACCCAGTAGGCACCGATCGCCGAGCAGGTGCCCTTCCCCAGGTAGCCGCTCCCTCTGGACAGGCGCACAGAGCCTCGTAGGCGCTACCCGTCTGGTAGGCGCTCTTCGCCTGAGAGCCTCTCTCCCTGTGGCAGGCGCCAAGAGCCTGGCAGGCGATCTTCTCATGGCAGGCGCTCCCCCACTGGGCACGGCTTTAGGACATGACAAGCACGCCTCTTCTAGTAGGCGCTCTCCTAGAAAGAGCTCTCCGCCAGGCAGGCCACTCTTCGAAGGATAAGCGCCCTTCTTCTGAAGAGGATCAAGAAGCAACGGATGAAGAGTGACCAAGGATTCTTCGGTCTCGTCATACAAGAGGCTTACAGACCTCCTGTTGCAAGAATTTGGAGATGCCCTTTCTGCTGTTGCTCCTCCTTCACCCTCCTTCTTTGTTTTCGACGGCGAAGACAACCAAAACTTCTTCGTACGTCAAAATGAAGCCCACCATCTCGATGAAGAAGGCCCTTAAAGGTTTTGGCGATTGGTTGGTCTCCAAGGAGGAGAAAGGAAAGACCGTTTTTTCTTTACCGCCTTCCAAGCTGACGGGAAAGATGGGCTTTTGGTACGAATCAGGGGAGCCTTTGGGCCTGGGTTCTTCCCTCATCCGCAGACTTGGACTTCTCTTCATTGGTGGATTTCGCTCGTCGCTCGGCTCTTCTTTCAGCAAAGACGACGTGGGGAATGAGTGAGTTGGACCACCTTCCGAAGGGAATATTCCAGCCCTCGAAGTATTTAACTTCTTAGACTGGTTCCTGGGAGTTTTTAGCAAAGAAGACTCAATCCCAGGAGTCCCTTTCACCCGAAGATCTGCATTGTGTCCTGTCTTGTATGGACAAGGCAGTGAGAGATGGTTCTGGTGAGGTAGCTTCTCTTTTCGGAGCTGGAGTTATTAAGAAGAGGGCAGTGTACTGCTCTTTTCTAACTAAAGCAGTTTTGCACGCGCAGAGGGCCTCTCTGTTGTATGCTCAGCTCTCACCTCAACTGTTCCCGAAGAAAATTATCCAAGACATCTCGAGTGCCCTCTCAGCGAAAGCCACGCAGGATATGGTTGGCCCAATCAGCTAGGATGCCTCGGACCATCCTTCCAAGCTAAACCCAAGAAGGAGGCACCGGCAAGACAGGAGCCCTTTTCGAGGAGGCCCTCCTTCCCGTTCCTCCTCCTCTAGAGGAACAAGACCTCCTAAGAGAGGAAGGACCTTCTCTCGATCTATTAGATCGAAGAAGTAAGCACCCATTGTCCCTCCGGACTACAGTAGGTGCCAGACTACTGAGATTCTCAGACGTCTGGGCCCAGAAGGGGGCGGACAACTGGTCCCTCTCAATTGTCAGGAAGGGGTGCCTCATTCCCTTCATTTCAAGACCTCCTTGACCACAACACCAAGGGAGTTGGTGGCCAAGTACAAAGATCCTCCAACATGAAACAAGCCCCTTGCTCTAGCAGTAAGAGCTATGCTGGAGAAGGAAGCTATAGAGCTAGTGAAAGAGCCTCTTTCTGCGGGTTTTTACTACCGCCTCTTCCTAGTTCCCAAAACCTCAGGAGGATGGAGACCGGTTCTGGATGTAAGCGCCCTAACGTCTTTGTGAAGAAGAGAAATCGCAATGTAGACGACATCTTCAGTTTTAGCAGCTCTTCGCCCGGGGGACTGGATGGTGTCCCTAGATCTTCAGGACGCTTACTTCCACGTGCCGATCCATCCTTCTTCACGGAAATTCCTAAGGTTCATGTGGAAAGGAAAAGTTTTCCAATTCAGGGCCTTGTGCTTCGGCCTCTCGACAGCCCCCCAAGTTTTTACGGGGCTCATGAAAAATGTAGCACAGTGGCTACATTTGGAGGGAGTGAGGGTTTCCCTCTACTTGGACGACTGGCTTATCAGAGCCAAATCGAAAAAGAGATGTCTGGAGGACCTTCACAAGACGTTGACCCTGGCAAGTTCTCTGGGACTATTAGTGAACTTCGGAAAATCTCAGTTAATCCCCAGCCAAGATCGGATCTATCTAGGGATTCGGATGGTTTCTCCAGATTTTCGGGCGTATCCTCTCCAGAAAGGATAACCCGTTGTTCAGAGAAGGTCGCAGCCTTTCTAGAGAAAGATGTATGCACATCGAGGGAGGGGATAAGTCTGTTGGGGACGCTCTCCTCGCTGGAGCAATTCGTTTCTCTAGGAAGGTTGCACCTGAGACCGCTACAGTTCTTTTTGAACCGGAACTGGAACCGCAGATCTCAAGATCTAGAATTCCGCTTCAAGATCTCGAACGAGATAAAGAAGGATCTCCTCTGGTGGGCAGACCCTCCTCGCTTCGTGGAAGGCATATCCCTGCACATGCCGAACCCCAGCCTAGTGTTGTTTTCAGACGCGTCGGACACAGGTTGGGGAGCGACGCTCGGTTCAAGAGAAGTGTCAGGCACCTGGGAGGGGGAGCAGGTGTCCTGGCACATCACAAAAAGGAGTTGATGGCGGTTTGGTTAGCCCTAAAAGCTTTCGAGTCCCTCGTCCGGGATGCAGCAGTTCAGATCAACTCGGTCAACACCACAAGCCATGGCTTACATCAGGAAGCAGGAGGGGACTCACTCCTTCTCCCTGTACGAAACAGCAAGAAAGCTTCTTCTGTGGTCGGAGGAAAGGAGGATAAGACTCCTTGCCAGATTCGTACAGGGAGAAAGAAAATGTCAGAGCCGACCTTCTGAGCAGGAAAAATCAAGTTCTTCCCTCAGAGTGGACTCTTCACTCGGACGTTTGCCAGGAGCTGTGGAAGACGTGGGGCAGACCTCATTTGATCTATTCACGACCTCCAAGAACGTGAGGATAGACCTTTATTGCTCCCCGATCTCAGACCCGAGACAGTAGCGATAGATGCTTTTCTGCTTGGGACTGGAAGCACCTAGATCTTCTTGCATTCCCTCCTTTCAAGATTCTGGGAGAGACGCTAAGGAAATTTGCAGCATCGGAAGGAGCAAGAATGACATTGATAGCTCCGTTCTGGCCCGCCCAAGATTGGTTCACAGAGGGTAGTGGAATGGTTAGTAGACATTCCAAGATCCCTGCCACTAAGGAAGGATCGATTTGCTCAAACAGCCCCACTTCGACAGGTATCACAAGAACCTTCCCGCTCTCAGTCGACTGGATTCAGACTGTCAAGAGTCTTGTCAGAGCGAAAGGTTTTTTCGGTAAAGACTGCAAGGGCTATTGCCACTGCAAGAAGACCTTCTACCATCAGGGTCTACCAGTCGAAGTGGGATGTCTTTCGACGTTGGTGCAGGAATCACAAGCTTTCCTCCTCCAGTACCTCTGTGACCCAAATAGCAGACTTCCTCCTTTTCCTGAGGGAAAAATGCGGTCTGGCGGTCTCAACCATAAAGGGTTATAGGAGCATGCTATCCTCAGTGTTCAGGCACAGGGGATTGAACATCTCGGAAGATAAAGATCTCCATGACTTGATAAGATCTTTCGAGACTACTAAGAAAGTCTCTAATTTGACACCAAGCTGGAACCTCGATGTAGTCTTGCTTTTCCTGAGGTCCTCGAGATTCGAACCACCTCAATCAGCCTCATTTAGAGACCTAATGATGAAGTCCCTGTTTCTCATGGCGTTGGCTTCGGCTAAGAGAGTTAGTGAGTTGCAAGCCTTAGAAGGCAGTGTAGGATTCAAAGGAGACTCTGTGATTTGTTCCTTTCTTCCTTCTTTCTTAGCCAAGAACGAAAACCCTCCACTCCTTGGCCTAGGAGTTTTGAGGTAAAAGGCTTATCCTCTCTTGTCGGAGTAGAAGCAGAGAGGACTCTTTGCCTTATAGAAGCCTTAAGTTTTTATCTCCAGAGAAAGAAAAAACTTAAGGGCAACATGGACCCAACCTCTGGTGTTCTGTAAAGATCCCCAGTAGGCCTTTGTCAAAAAATGCTCTGGCATTCTTTATTAGGAACTTAATAAAGGAAGCTCACGTGGCATGCAATCAAGACCATTATAAGCTTCTGAAAGTCAAGGCGCATGAAGTGAGGGCCATCGCCACGTTGTTGGCTTTCAAGAAGAATATGTCGCTGCAGAATCTCATGAAAGCGATTTTTTGGAGATGCGACTCGGTCTTCGCCAACCACTACCTGAGAGACGTGAAAATTAGGTATGGAGAAGGCTTGGGTTGGGGTTAGGCCCATACGTATCTGCGGATTCAGTGCTGGGGCAGGGAGCTGAAGCATATCCTTTTTAAATTTTTCCCCTTTCGTTTTTGGCTTGTGTTTTATGGTTGTATGGAAGAGGATGCAGGTAGGCATCTCTTTCAGTCTTATTACTAACAATTAGTACTTTGGTTAGGTGATCTGAGTTGTGCTTGAGCTCCTTGCAATGGTAGTGGACAGGTTCTGTCATTTAAGTGGGCGGATCCCCTTTGACAAGATCCTAACTGGATTCTACCAAGTAAGCGGAGACAGTTCCCATTGGTAGACCCAAAGAGTTTTTTCAGCTGTGGGTCACGCCCTCGCTGTAGCTCTTCAGGCAATGCAGACTAATAGACAGTAACTATGAAGTCTTCTGCCTAAAACAGGTAAGAACCAAGGTTTTTAGATCCTATAACATGTGTTGTTTCCCCTTTCTTTGTACTTGAGTGTCTCTTTCCCTCCACCAAGGGTGTCAATCAGCTAAGTATATATCTGACAGGAAAGTTCATGTACAAAAATGATATTGTTAGTATACAATAAAGTTTTGTACATACTTACCTGGCAGATATATACGATTGATGCCCGCCCAGCCTCCCCTAAGGAGACAGGTGGAAGAGAAAATCTGACAAGAAAGTGGGATTGGTTCTTACACCCGCCACCCAGCGGCGGGTAAGGTAGATCACCTGACCTACCTTTTGGCTCGTGTGCCGCGAGTTTTGAATTCTGTCGTGATGTCAGAGACGTAAGCTAAGTATGTATCTGCCAGGTAAGTATGTACAAAACTTTATTGTATACTAACAATATCATTTCTCATAACATGAAAGATATAATATAATTGAAATACGGTTGCAAGCATAGTGTCATCACTTCTGTGACAATGACGTCACAGAAGTTGCAAATAAGATATTTTTACTTCACAATCAAATTACAAGACAAAAAATTCTCTTTTGACAAATTGAGAGAGATGAGTTAATTGATCAGTAATATTAACAGCTTCACTATAAAAATAATCTAATTACTAAAATGAAATTAAATATATTGTAAACAAAATGTTTCTAGAATGGTCTTACGCAACACTGGGAAATCACGGGCAATCCGAACATGCATTATTTAAATATTATTAACTCCAGGCTAACTTAATATGGAATCTGAAGATATTACAGACGCTTTACAAATTATTACGTACAATACTGAGGTGAAGTTATGCTTTGTGAAAGCATCAACATAAGACTGCTTAATTTGTTATTTCAAACAAAAAATATACTACCTTAAATTATCATACTAAACCAATTTAACCCTCTTACGCTGAATGGATGTATTAAACGTCGAGTCAAATTGTCTCCCGTATGCCGAATGGACGTATCATATGTCGACTCAAAAAAGTTTTTTTAAAAATTCCCGGAAAAATACTTATAGGCCTACCAGCCGAAAACTTTTGAATCACGCGCCTTGGGGGATGCTGGGAGTTCACAGATCAAGCGTTGTTTTGTTTACAATCGCTACGCAGGCGCGCAAGCGCGAATTTCTTTCTTATTGCACTAAAAAGTATCAGTGACATCTCAAAAATTATTTCGTCACTTTGACATAATCTTTGCACCATTTTAAAATATCCTTTACATGAAGTATTATATATGAAAATGTGCGCAATTTCATGTAAAAATACAACAACAAAAATACTCATGATTGTAGCTTTTATCAGTTTTGAAAATATTTTCATATAATAACGATAAGTGCAAAAATTTCAACCTTCGGTCAACTTTGACTCTACCGAAATGGTCGAGAAACGCAATTGTAAGCTAAAACTCTTCTATTATTGTAATATTCAATCATTTGCCTTCATTTTGCAACAAATTGGACGTCTCTAGCACAATATTTCGATTTATGGTGAATTTATGAAAAAACTTTTTCCTTACGTTCCCGCGGTAACTCCTCCGATAAATTTTTTGTGCGATTGTCCTAATGTTTGCAGCATTTTAAATTTGCCGTTACATAAAGTTTTATATGGAAATGTGCACAATTTCATGCACAATACAACTAAAAACAACCCATGGTTGTAGCTTTTATCGGTTTTGAAATATTTCATATAAATAACTTTAAGTGCAAAAATTTCAACTTTCGGTCAACTTTGACTCTACCGAAATGGTCAAAAAACGCAATTGTAAGCTAAAACTCTTATATTCTAGTAATATTCAATCATTTACCTTCATTTGGCAACGACTTGGAAGTCTCTAGCACAATATTTCGAAAAAATCAGAATTTTTTTTGTGCGATTGTCGAAATGTTTGCACCAATTAAAATGAGCTGTTACACAAAGTTTTATATATGAAAATGTGCGCAATTTCATGTAGAATACAACTAATGATTGAAGGTTGTAGCTTTTCTCTTTTTTCGAAATATTTGCATATAAATCACGATAAATAGAAAAAAAACCACGTTCGGTCAAATTTGACTCTACCGAAATGGTCGAAAAAACGCAATTGTAAGCTAAAACTCTTACGGCCTAGTAATATTCAGTCATTTATCTTCATTTTGAAACAAATTTGAAGTCTCTAGAACAATATTGTGATTTATGGTGAATTTTTGAAAAATATATTTAACTTCCCTCCGCGCGCCGATTCGCGGCCGCAAGTCTCCGAAATGCGTACATCGCATTATCCTAATATTTGCTCCTTTTTATATTAGCCTTTTTATAAGTTTCATATATCAAAATGTGCGCAAATTCATGACGAATACAATAAAAAATAATTGAAGGTTGTAGCTTTTCCCATCTCTGAAATATAGCATATATAAAAATATATATATAAAAATTTCGACATTTGGTCAACTTTAACTCGTCCGAAATGGTCAAAATCTGCAATTCTAATCTAAAACTCTTACAGTATCGTAATATTCAATCATTTGCCTTCATTTTGAAACGAATTGGAAGTCTCTAGAAATATATTTAGATTTACGGTGAATTTTTGAAAAAACATTTTTTTAGTCCCCGCGCGTTACGAATTCGTACATCATTTTGTGATAACATTTTTCCGGTGTTGCTTTTATTGTTTTACAATGTATTATATATCAAAATGATTGCAATTTAGTGTACAATACAACGAAAAACAAAGTAACTCGTTAGCTTTGACCGTTTTTTGCACAGCGTGATTTGAATACAATTATGTATGAATTTTTTTTTCGCTACCATATATCGCATTATTTACATATGATAATGATATTATTTTCATTTCTGATGGTTGCATACTAAACTTCAGGCAATGACAAAAAAAGGAGCCAAAAATGAACTCTTAATCTTCAAAACTAAGCGGGCTGTGATTTTTGAAAAAAATATTTTTTCCGCTTCCGCGCTCACTCCAAACCGACCCGGCATACAGGAGAGGTTTTGATTTTGTAAGGCTTCGGCGTAAGAGGGTTAATATAATTTCGAACAAAGCTCTCTCTCTCTCTCTCTCTCTCTCTCTCTCTCTCTCTCTCTCTCTCTCTCTCTCTCTCTCTCTCTCTCTCTCTCTCTCTCAGTACACATATATTTTAATGAAAAAAATACAGTAATTAGTGAATGGACAGTGTTACTCTATAAAAAAAAAACGAATTAGTGACAATTTTAGAGATACAGCCCAAAGAAAATCTACAAATTAGTGAAATTTCCACCACAGACAAGTGAATGATGTTTTTCAAAAAAAATCCTTAACAAAATGAAATGCAGAAATGTTAAATGTGTAAAAAGGGGGCACCATACTATATATGTACTATCTATAGATATATCGATGTTATATATATTATTGTTCCTACACGATATACAAACCCCCGGTCCTTTACATTAGGAATTACTTTACAGCAGAGCTGGAACAGTTCTGTTAAATTCTTGAACATGGTGGTTAGGCAGTAACTACCTTCTGGTAAGCGGGTAGACCTCCTTGGCCGGATGTAAACACTCCACTTTCCTTTTGGCAGTCTTGGCAGTCATCTGTTGAAGACGTGTTTGTGAGCTCTTGCTGACTAGCTGTTAATCACGATTTCCTGGTGGAATCTTTCTTTTATTGTTTTTAATGATTTGAATATACTGTGATATTTATAATTAATTGGCTTTAATAATTAATATACAGACCCACTTCTTGATATAAGCCTTGCCAGCCGCCTTTCGCCTTTCCGTGTTAAGGGTCAGTGGCAAGGGGTTTACTACACCCTTATCACTTATTTTCGCACTTTAATGTCAGTGCGGGACAGTATATTTATTTTATTTATGCTTACACTTTGGAGAATTACTGAGAGGAATTCAAAGTTTGCCCTCTGTTTTTTCTCCTGGTATTTCCGCTTTTCCTTCACCCTTTTTGCTAGCTTAATGGGAAAGGGGGGTGGGGTGTGGTTTTGATTGTTTGAGGGATCTCCTCTCATTTCAGTAGGAAGTGCCTTGGAGGCGAGAGGATTATCCTTTTTTTATCATATTTTCTTTATTTTACAGGCTAACAGTGGACGATAGTAGATTACAGCTGTAGATGGTTGAATATCTCTTCTTGTTGGCTATCCTTGCCTTGGAATTGTACCTGTAACTCGTTAGCATGCTGTGACATTGGCCCTCAAGTGTATGTATGTACTATTCCCCTGCTGAAAATCATATAACCGGAAATTTGCTCCTGTTATCCTGGAGTTAAGTCACTGGACAGTGTCTACGTAACAGCCCTGTGATTATTAACTACTGCTGGTGACTCTGCTTGGTCCTATAGAAGAAGTCTTGGGAAAGTTGGTGAGGAAGAAGTCGAGGAGGAAGAGAGCTCATCAATATTAATAAACATTACCTTAATACATTTACCAAACTTTACTACATTGGCAACCCTGTTACCTCCTATTCTGTCTGCCAGTTGGCAACACTGCCGTTTGAGTTACAAAACCTTCCCTTGAAAATCAATTGTTAAGGAGAGCCCATGTTGTTTACATCACGGCCACTCTTTATAAATTTCTGGAACCTTTTGTGCCTTTAAAGCTATCATTAATTGTTAATGTGGCTTTATGTTACAGTAATACACCAAACTTATGCGATTCGAGTTGCGTGAATTCACAATAGAGCGAACTTTTCATTAGAACCTAGCTAATTATCATACGCAAGTTCTTCACAATAGCGCGAACATTTGCGAATCCTCCAGAAACACTGCAAAACCCTGCAAAAGTGTTTATGTTTAATTCATTATGTCAATTTTTAAGTTTAAAAGCTTTTCTATAAAAAAAAAATCTTTAATAAAAATGTATTTTTATTTTTGTATGTGCATAAATATGATACAAAAGTAATTACAGCACCTACAATTAGTGCATATACGTACTTTTACAAGATGCAATACCAATTAATTTCTGAAGTACGTACTTGTATACTACAATTAGTATTTAATTTCTGAGTACCTACTTGTATACTACAATTACTATAAGTTTTCATGCTTTTAAGTGTAAAATCAGTATGGAGATTCTGTGTATGCTATTTATACTTTTGAAAATATACAAAGGCAGTATGCATTTCACAGCGTGTCACTATATAAGACCTCCTTGATCAACTAGTAAAGCACATCAGAGACATAACAGAGTTGTTGTTCTGTGAAAATTACTATCTTAACCTCGGAGAAAAGTGCTGGTACAATCTGTATGTACTATTTTACGTAATTACAGCACATACAGTTAATTTACTTTCAGAAGATGTGATCCCATTTCCTGTCTTAAAGATGATATCCCTCCCGAGTATTACCTAACATGACATACGTATTTCTCTATCTCTCTCTCCCTCTCATAGTTAGCCCTCACACTAGTACATGATTTTAATTATAGACTGGATTTTACCTTCACCCTCTGCAACTATGTTTATACATACATGTTTTCTCTATTTTATTGAATTGGTGTACCTTTGTTATAACAGATTTTTGAAGTTTACTTTGTGATGCAAAGAAAACTTCTTTTACTCTAAGGGAAAAAGAAAATGGCATCCCATAAATTAGGGTAACATTAGTATAGTACGAAAATGAATATGTATGCACGTAGTAGTTACTGTATCTATTTTTACACCAACCATTTATTTCTTTTTAAGGGTAATCTTTAAACTAACTTTTAACTCAAATTACAGTAACTTTAATTTCTTTTAAAAGTTAGCTTCATACTTAATGAGCATGATTAGGGTAAGATTTAGTGTTCAAACTTTAGAAGCAAGCATTTACAGTGGTACTTCGAGATACAAAATTAATCCGTTCCAAGGCGGCTTTCGTATCATGAGCTTTTCGTATCTTGAACCGCATTTTACATGTAAAATGGCTAATCCATTCCAAGCCCTACAAAAACACCCCAGTAAATTTTATAATAAAGCTAAATTGACCAATAAACAATGAAATACTACAACAATTTGGACCATTCAATACCTAACTTATTATGTACTAGTACTAATATGGACGTACCTGTAAATAAAGTGTATTAGTGTACATGGTATACAAGAAATACTGTACGTACATACGTACGTATGTAGTGAAATGTGGAACCTTACCTTTCGAGTGAGGCTATCTCCGAAAGTGGCAACAGAGGAGGAGGAAAAACGGCAGAAAACTTCTTATAGTACGTACACTTAACTTTACGAAATACATAAAAAGATGTCAGGAAACATAAACTAAACTTTACGAAACACATCATCAAACTGTAACACTTAACTTTACAAAAACTTAAAATTAATTTTTTTTGTCTTTTTATTTTTACTTTTTTTTATACAAAATTTCAATTTCTTCACCACTTTCAACTTTCTGTATTTTCGTAGTATCAATTGAATCTTCCTTTTTTGCTTACTCCTACTAAAGGCCTCTTTAAAAAAATAACTATCCAAGGGAGATTGCTTCTGCCTACTTTTCACAATGTTCCTGAAACGACTCAGGCAAACGTCATTGAACTGCGCAAGCATACGACCTGTGTAAGCCTTTTCGGGGTGTGTGTTTTCTACAAATGATTGCACCTTATGAAAAGCAGCTAGAGCGAGCATCCTTAATTTCTGCCGTTGTCATAGGATCGTCCTCCTCCTCCTCGCCGCTGCTAGAGAACTCTTCTTGAATGATGTTATGTTGCATGGCCTCCAAGTCCTTCAGGTCATCCGTCATAAGCTCCTCTTGGTGCTTCTCGAAAAGGTCATTGATGTCGTCCTCGTCAACGACCCACCCCATGGACTTGCCGAGTGCAACGATCTCGTCAAGATCTGGTTGCGAAACAGTTTCAGGATCGTCAACTGTTCCTGAATCTGCAGCACCAGCTTCGCCCACATCGAATCCCTCCAAGTCTCGGGCGGATACAGCGTCAGGCCAAAGTTTCCTCCACGAAGAATTCAAGGTTCGCCTCGAAACCTCCTGCCAAGCTTGACCAATGAGTCGGATGCACATGACAACATCGAAATGCTCCTTCCAAAATTCATGCAAGGTGTCGAAACATCTTTTGAAAAGATGTTTTGTATACAGCTTCTTGAAGTTCGATATCACTCGCTGGTCCATGGGCTGGAGTTGAGGGGTGGTGTTAGGTGGAAGATGAAGAACCTTGATAAACGAATACTCCGCTAGGATATCTTCCTCGAGGCCAGCAGGGTGAGCACAGGGGCATTGTCCAAC
>NC_087204.1:73927007-73949069 GCF_015104395.2 Macrobrachium nipponense
TTTGATCATAAACTTAATCTCTGACTGAACACGGACGCAACACCAGCAGACAACCCAGTAATTCAACCCAAAAACAAATTCAATGCAATACAATTAAAACCCTCCATCCCCCAATTACGCCCTCTCTCTCTTCTCGCTCCTCGCTCTTCTCTCTTATCTTCTCTCTACTCTCTCTCCTACTTTAACACGGCAACCACGAAACTCTTCTCTCCTCTCTCTCAACCCCTTGAAGATGTTGACAAATGCAACAAACAGATCGTTCCTCCATATTACCTCCCCGTTACACTTGACAACGTCTCCTTACACTCACAACCCCCACACTAAATTGCCTTTTGCAATACCCAAGGATGCTCGGAGGCAGGCCCCTTGGATCTTGTTCGAGGCCCCTCATACACTCTCTCAGTCGCATCACAAGTCGCTTCTTCCAAACCACTTTCTTCCACACTCACATTATCTCCCTCGCTACTGTCCTCCAAAATCCCATTCGCTATCTCATCTACCCCTTCTAACTCTTGTCCTAATATCTCCCTTATTTCTGCTCCCAAACTCAGGACATCCATACTTCTGTTGAATCCTTGCAAAGCTTCATCCATACTATCAGCTACTTCCCTACTACTCGGTTCCCTTCCCACTGAAATTTCACTCACCCCCTGTTAATTCAAACCCACACACGCTATACATATCATTCATTCCCTCACAACTATCTGTATCACACATTTTATCAACCATTTGCACTCTCGCATTAACACCTTTATCATGCAGTTCACGCTTCTTCCTTCCATTCCCTTTCTCTACATTCTTCCGCTGTCTTCCATACTCAACTAACACTAACTGTCGATCTCCCAGACCCATTTGTTCACTGACACTCGGCTCATACTTATTCACCCTTAACCATTCACCAATCGCATTCTCCCGAACATACTGTCACACACTAGAGGACTGTTACGAACTGAGAGAGGTCCGCTTCAGGTTCGATATGAAATAAACAAAAAAAATTCTACACCAACAGTTGAAACTGGGGATACGAATATAGAAAGAAACACTAACACAACAAAGGTTGATTTACAAGCTTACTAACAAAGATAAATGCAGAATGGTATCTCCTATTCACATAAAAAAGGTAAAATCTTACACTGCATGAACTGGGGGAACAGTGAGGTAATGAAAGTACTTGCCGACCAGTTTTGCAACTCGAAATGATGGCTTTACAAAAGGAGAACTCTAATTGATGCCTTCTTGCCTCTGTATTGCAGAAATAGTGTCTACTCTTGATACTCAAAGGGCAGGAACTTCTCTAAACCTCTTGCAGAACGTTTCTTCTCTGAAGTCTTGCTCTACGTCAAAATAACTCGGTTGTCCACACCTGACGACGACTTGACCAGAATTCGACCCAACTCTCTCGAGCGCCTTGTTCTCTCTGATCCTTCGTCCTTCTTCTCTTATCTCACTCTGATGATCTCTGCTGCTGATCTCTCACTGATAATCTGATCTGTGGCTTTTACTGATGATCTCTGATCTCTGTGATTAACTGATGATCTGCCTTCTCCTACTTCGTCCGTTGTATTTATACGGCATCCTGGGGGCGGGGCCTATGGCGAGCGTCACAGACTCCCGAGATTACCAGAACGATTTAGAAGTTTCTCGACGAAGTATTGCATCAGAAGTCGCGGCGTTTCTCACGACACTTCGGCCCCTGTCAAGTTCCACAAAACTCCTGCCGATTCTAGAACCATCATGAGAACAGGCACCTCCAACACATGCGCGAATGCCACCTTGCTGCTGAACTTCTCGAAAATGCGTTTTCCTTTCCTTTATCTTTCTTTGCTATAAAGCAATTACCTTGACACATTCCCCCAAAAGAGAAAAAAATGAAATCAACTGATTTTATTTTTTTCTAAAGAGAAACAAGAATTAAACAGCAGGGGAACAATTCTGCATAAAGCTTTAATACTTCTCCATTCACTCAACCACTCGTGCCAAAACAGAAAACAGTCATTAGGCTACTCATTTTGAAGACTCTAGAGGCTATCAGCTATCACATTATCCTTCTCTCTTACTTTTTCCATTTTCTGAACTCTGCTTAAAACTTTGAAATACTAAAACACCTCTTGCGTTTTCTCAAAACTAATTTCTTTTAGTAACACTGTCACATAGAACACTGGCGCTGGGCAAGGTGCGGGGCGTTCTTTATAATTCTGAAGCAAGTTTACATTCTTTGCTCTACTCTTACCCATGTTAATTCTATAATGTATATTTCCCCTCTCCTCTAACACTGAAAAAGGACCTTCAAACTTACAAGGTAAACAGGGACCTTCTTTCTAAACTAGTACTAAAACTTTATCTCTTACACGGAAATTTGTCTCTTTTGCTCTAAGATCATGTTTCCGTTTAGTCCCCCCTTGACTCCCGTTCTCCTTCGTTAGTTGCCAACCATCTCTTAAATTGTTTTTATAATACTCAAGATTAGTTATGTAATCTTCTCTACCCTTACTTCTAGACAAAGGTCCGACCATATTGATAAATACATTCTCAAAAGATTCGCCTACTGAAGAAATATTACACAACGGAACTCTGGGAATTGAATCAGTTTCCCGGCAATTTGATATTCATGACAGCTTAAAACATACTTCTTCACATCACTTCTCATTTTAGTTCCAAAAGTACGCCCTACTAATAGACCTGAAAGTTTTATTTACTCCTAAATGTCCTTGCTCATCAAGTGCTAACTTCAAAACTATCTCACAAAGCTTCATAAGAACCACTAATTGTTCGGTGATTTCCCCTTTACCACCTGACTTAGGATGAACATAACGACACAAAACTTCATCCTTTAAACAAAAAGTTTCCTTACACAAATCATCGAGATTATCATCCAGCTCACACTAAAAAATTCGGGTTAGTGTCTCATCCTCTCTCTGCGACTTGACTAGCTCATCCTTATTCAAAACGTTATTGCCTAATTCATAGCTGTAACTAGTACTAGATACCGGTACATTTACTACGTTACTTTCGACAGCTACACCTTACGTTTGGCTATCACTGTCAACGATAGAGTTAGGTTTCTCAGCCACACTCATGCCAAGATCAACCTCGCCACCTCTATCACACTCGTTCGAATCCACAAACTTACTCTCATTCGAATCCACAAACTTACTCTCGTTCGAATCCACGAACTTACTCTCGTTCGAATCCACGAACTTACTCTCATTCGAATCCACGAAATTACTCTCGTTCGAATCCATGAACAAATTATGACCGTAGTCTATGTCTGTATCTAAACCTGACCTAGTTACTACCATTTCAGGCACTGGAATCTCACTCACAACAGGATTCACATTCTTGGATAAAGCCAAGTCATTACTGACAATAATGTCAACGCCTTCGACGGGCAAACTGTCAACAACTGCAAGTTTCACTTCTCCTGACACTACCTGACTTTCTAAGTTCAACTTCAACAAAGGACAAAGAACACAAGTGTTAGGAAAACCACCTAACATGACTTTTTCTTCTATATTGATTTCTGCCCTGTTCGGCACACTCTCTCTCCTAATCAGTGAGACAGCAGCTCCTGTGTCTCGAAGCAAGACCACTTCTCTAGAACACACTCCTTCAAAAGAGGAAACTACGCCTCCTGACAGAAATTCACCAAAAATTTTCCTAGTTTCTCTCATCACATCATTCCTACTTGACGAAAGGTTAACTGGTTTCTTACCGTCCTTCCTTTCTACTGCACAATTTCTTGCTAAATGCCCTTTCCCATTACATCGGAAACAAGTTCATTCAGAGCAACTAGATGCCACCTTACTCTTACAAACCTTAGACGTATGACCAGGTTTTCCGCATGTATAACAGGAATAGTCACTTTTACTCGCGTTGCTATTACTAGAACTGAAACCTTTACTGCTTTGTACTCTACCAGACGAAGGATAATTTCATTTCTTACTAACACTCAAATTATGAGTTAGACTATATTCGTCGTCAGCTAACCTAGTTGCTCCTGCGAAAAATACCTCTCGCCTATCTTCTATATAAAGCTTAATCTCAGGGGCTACGTTATCTTTGAAGTTTTCTAACAACACTAAGTTCTTCAAACTATCAAAATCATCAACTTTAGCAGAAGTTAACCAATCAAAAAACAGCCTTTCTAACTTTTTACCGTATTCTACATACGTAATATTTTCATCCTTTCTCAAATTTCTAAATTTCTTACGGTACGCCTCTGGTACTAACCTGTACGTGCTAAGAACAGTTTCTTTCACAATATCATAATTATCACATTCCTCCTTAGACATGCAACTATACACAGTAAGCGCCCTACCACTCAAAACTGACTGCAAATATAAAGTCCACGTTTCTTTAGGAGAACCTATTCTTTCCATTAACTTCTCAAAACACATGAAATATTTTGTTACATCTTCCTCATCAAACTTTGGTACTAATTTCAGCACTGCACTCATACCTAAAGCTTCGTTTTCGTTCTCGCCTGTCCGACTGCTACGAGTACTTTCCCTTAACTGAACAATTTCCAACTCATGCACACGTTCTTTCTCTCTTTCTTCCTGCTGCATTACCAACATTTCTCTCTCTTGCTGCATTTTCATTATGTACTTCTCTCTTTTGCTGCATTTTCATTGTTTCTCTCTCTTGCTGCATTTTCATTGCTTCTCTCTCTTTCTCTTGCTGCATTTTCATTGCTTCTCTCTCTTTCTCTTGCTGCATTTTCATTGCTTCTCTCTTTCTCTTGCTGCATTTTCATTGCTTCTCTCGCTTGCTGCACTTCCCTCTCAGCTGCTCTTTCCTCCCTCTCAGTCGCTCTTTCATCTTTCTCATACTTCTCTCTTTCTTTCTTTTCAACATACTCACGGAGATCATTCCCCTCTAGACCTAGGAGCTTACCTGACTCAATAAACTCTTTACCATCTCAATCATTCTGGCTCTTTCTATATTCTCCCTGTTTCAAACTGTTAAAGCTGAATATTACTGGCCAAGGTCGCCACAATATTACGAACCGAGAGAGGTCCGCTTCAGGTTCGATATGAAATAAACAAAAAATATTCAACACCAACAGTTGAAACTGGGGATACGAATATAGAAAGAAACACTAACACAACAAAGGTTTATTTACAAGCTTACTAACAAAGATAAATGCAGAATGGTATCTCCCATTCAAATAAAAAAGTTAAAATCTTACACTGCATGAACTGGGGGAACAGTGAGTTAATGAAAGTACTTGCCGACCAGTTTTGCAACTCGAAATGATGGCTTCACAAAAGGAGAACTCTAATTGTAGACGCCTTCTTGCCTCCATATTGCAGAAATAATGTCTACTCTTGATACTCGAAGAAGGGCAGGAACTTATCTAAACCTCTTGCAGAACGTTTCTTCTCTGAAGTCTTGCTCTACGTCGAAATAACTTGGTCGTCCACTCCTGACGACGACTTGACCAGAATTCGACCCAACTCTCTCGAGCGCCTTGTTCTCTCTGACCCTTCGTCCTTCTTCTCTTATCTCACTCTGATGATCTCTGCTGCTGATCTCTCACTGATAATCCGATCTGTGGCTCTTATTGATGATCTCTGATCTCTGTGATTAACTGATGATCTGCCTTCTCCTACTTCGTCCGTCGTATTTATACGGCATCCTGGGGCGGGGCCTATGGTGAGCGTCACAGACTCCTGAGATTACCAGAACGATTTAGAAGTTTCTCGACGAAGTATTGCATCAGAAGTCGCGGCGTTTCTCACGACACTTCGGCACCTGTCAAGTTCCACAAAACTCCTGCCGATTCTAGAACCATCATGGGAACAGGCAGCTCCAACACATGCGCGAATGCCACCTTGCTGCTGAACTTCTCGAAAATGCCTTTTCCTTTCCTTTATCTTTCTTCGCTATAAAGCAATTACCTTGACAAGGACCCACCAAACTGAATCTCCTTAACACCTAGTTTCCCAAATTCCCAGCCTGACTCGTCCTCTTCCTCCTACACACACTCGCTACATGACCTTCCATTCCACATTCAGCACACTTTGCATGCTGTTCCTTACACATCCTAGCATAATGCCCATTCTTCCCGCAATTACTGCAAATCACATTCATACGGGTACCCCAACATCCACTCGCTATGTGCCCTACCTGCCCACACATGTAACATTTAATACCCCTATCTTTCTTACACTCACTAGCTAAATGCCCCATTTGCCTACATCCAAAGCACGCTCCTAATGCCCACCAACATTCATTCTTCTTGTGTCCTGGCTTTCCACATCTGTAACACTGCTATTCTTGTTCACGACTAACTGACCCTACTCTTCCAGTGCTTGGACTCCGATCTCTCTTAGGTTTTACTACACTTATGTTACTTGCTCTCACACTCCTATCAACCACTTGTTCTGCCATTCACCTCAGCCCTTCCAAAAGTGCTTCCCTACAACTCCTAAACTCTGGTACACACTCAGCTACTTCAGTCCTAACACTAACACTTCTTCTTTCTTCTTTCTTTCATATACCAATCTAACTCATAAGCCTCTACTATTTCTAAAATGTCGTTCCACGTCAACCTTTCATTCATCCATTTCATTTTCTCCTTACATTTTAGATTCATAAACTTCTATACGCTCTCTGGTACAATCGACAATAACTTTCACACTAACTCCTTACACTCATTTATCCTTTCATCTCCAAGCTTTTTCCTAGCTAATGTTTCTAACCGGCACACATAAACTGACAACGACTCACCAGCATTCATTCTTGCCTCTTCAAAATCATGTTTTCTCCTATATCGAATGCTACTCTTTATCCTCTTTGCCTATTCTAAAATCTTGGCTTTCACACTATCATACGGCACATTCCCTACACTCTTCATTACCCCATACATACTCAACAAAAATCCTGTCAAGAAGTAACCCAACTCTCTTGGCCCAACCTCTCTTGTTATCTCCATACCTAGCCACACAATACTTCTCATACTCTCTAAATAAGTCTCCTATGTCCCTACTACCACATTCCTCATACTTCTCACATCGGGGTACCTCTCTCATATACACAGCCTTTAGCACTTCCTGCTCACTCTCACTCTCACTGTCACACTTCCATTCTAACCTTTCTTACCCTCTCCCAAATATAACAAATCTACTTCCATACTAACATCCATACTTTTAGTCATACCTTTCTTACCCTTATTTTTCCTAATTATTAATTCCCACTTACCACTATCTAAATCACTCTCATCCTGTACCTTACTCTCACCTCTCTTCTCATTTTCATTCATTCTCTTCTTATCTTGTCTACCATCCTTAATAATCTTCTTTCCTTTAGCCTTTCCCTTACTCTCAACTCCCTTCTTACTCTTTTGCTCTGATCTATCCCTATTCTGTGCCTTCTCTTCTTCTCCTCATTTACCACAACCATATCACTTTCCTCACTCACACTTTCATCCACTTGTTCTTTCACTTTCTTAATTGCTCCTGGCCTGTCACAAGACCCAGGAGACCTACCTGTGATAGCTCCCTCTCTAAAAAAAACTCTTTCATCATTTCCTTCACCATCTCTTGCACATTATTCATCATCGATCCCAACTTTTCATCCACCTTCTCAACCATCTGCTGTTCTGCTCCTTTCACTTCTTTCATTTCCACTTTCGCACTC
Source organism: Macrobrachium nipponense (assembly GCF_015104395.2). Lineage (NCBI taxonomy): Eukaryota > Metazoa > Arthropoda > Malacostraca > Decapoda > Palaemonidae > Macrobrachium > Macrobrachium nipponense. The sequence goes on from NC_087204.1 coordinate 73,934,652, forward strand.
CTTAGCATTCCTCTCATTTCCTCTAACTCGCTCTTCAGCTCCTCACACTCTCTACCCTTAACCTCTCATTCTCTACTTCCAATCTTTCCTTAGCTTCCCTCAACAACCACAACTCCTCCTTCAGCCTCTCCACTTCAGTCAAACCTTCCATACTCATTTTCCTTCACCAATCACACAACCCACCACACCAACTGTCCTGCAGCTGCCACACCAGCAGCCCACGTTGCGTGCCAATAAATAGTGTGGTGGGATCACAAGCTAAAATCAAACAACTCTAAAACCACACTTGTACTCCCCACATACTTGACATACTCCGGGCGAGGAGGTGTACTGTCCACTGGATACGGCCGTAATAACACAATACATAAACAAACAAACAAACAAGGACTAAAACCATACAAAAATTTAACAATACAACAAAAGTCCACTGCACAAACAATCACTAACATCAAAAAGCAATAACACAACAAGGTCTATACAACCACCTACAACACCAAGGAACCACAACTCACCAACAACACTCAACACCTCACAACTCCAACAACTCATCTACAACACAACACAACTCACAAGCTTAACAACCCTCCAACACACAAGCACAACAACTTCAGCAACATAGGCACAACAACTCTAAGCATACAATACCAACAATTAAAAAACACACAATATAACTGACCATCAATGCCTTCAATACTGACTCCACTGACTACATTTATTGATTCACTGTGCAGACCTCTAATCATAAACTGACTCTCTGACTGACAAGGTAACTGCACCAGCAGACAACCCAGAACTCACCAACAAGCAATTCAATCATTAACCATCCATCCACCAATTATGCCATCTCTCTCTCTCTCTCTCTCTCTCTCTCTCTCTCCTCAAAGATGTCGTCAAATCCAACATGACAGATCATTCCTCCATACCACATTTTCTGAGTTTGTTTGTCATTTTCATACTAATGAGACAAATATGTATTTGTAAGTAAGGTTGTTTAAAAACCTGTATTTCTTTGGACAGTTTCTTTCTATATTTTGTTTATTTGTTTTAGTATTTACCACTGATTGTAATTAATATTAACATAAATAAAAATTTTGTTTTTAACTTTTTTCTTTTGTTGAGTGAGGTGTCACTATGTTGTCATTACGTAGTTTCTTTGTAATTAACTTTAAATTTCTAGATTTTCAAAATTTGAGTACGTATTTTATTAATTTATTTTGTACTATTTGAGTACATATTGTATTAATTTATTGTGCTATTAACTTGTTTTCTCCTCACCGGTGGTATGCCTTGTACTTATTAACTTGTTTTCTCCTCACCGGTGGTATGCCTGTTTAACTTAATTTTTAACGGCTGTTATTATCTTTTCATGCTTTGAGGTGGACGGTTTTCTCTTGCTCCCTGTGGACGAGGGGCAATGGATTAGTCTTGTTAGAGTTATAGCATTCGTTTTCTTGATCTTGAGTCAAGAAGTGCTGCTGTTGCCTGCCATTACTGCTGGTGTTGTTCCTTGACACATTTGGTACCTGCCTGTCGATGCTTTGTGGCGCTTTTGGATTGCTTTGTCCAGCAGTTGCACGAGTTAAATATCTGCAACTTCATCCTGCTGCACCCTTGGTCCAGTACTAGCCAAGGGGAGCTCTCTTTCCCATGGTAATATAATTGCACCTTAATTTATTTTTTGTGATTATGGCCATTATCCACTTCTTATGTCTTGAATAGAGTTATGGAATTTAGAGTGTAATGTGTTAGGCTATTCTTTCTTTTTGCCTGCCTTCTCCTTTCTGGACCCCTTCCTTTTTGGTATGTGTTTTGAGCTCTGTCTGTAATTGTGTAAGTGTTTTGGTTTATAGATAACCAAGGGTGTGTGTTTTCACTGATTCTGTGTATTAATGAGGTTCAGGGATAGTTTCTGTCTGCTGTACATATATGTATATAAATTAAGGATTTTTCTTGGTATTTTCATTTTCTCCTTGAATTAATTTTGGACATGGTATTGAAGTTTCGTACTATTCAAGCTATTGTGGATTAGTATCGGCTTTTGTGAATACTTTTTGATAAGGTGAGGTTTTGTAAAGTGTGGTGGTGAAGCTGGCCATCACACCGGGCAGGGAGGTTTGAATTAGTGCTTAACCCTCGATACAGGAGAAAATACGAAGACGAACATAATCTCAGAGAGAAAGTAGAACTCTGCCCCTCGCTCGAATCTGTATATTGAGGTGCCTGTTTGTGCATTCCAACCTGTCTTGCCCTAGTGATTGGAAATCATAGAAAACCAAAACCCTTTGAAAACGGCAGAAATTCCAAAGAATTCAATCGTTCAGTAAGGCTCCCAATTCTTGTAATAACAATTATCGGGAATGTGCTGGGATGCATTCATCTTATAGAACTATCGAGTCCAATACAGATACACTTGAGCATCTCCATGTTACCGAAACAAAAGGTAAAGAAACCCTCTTGTTCTGTGAAAATGCCAACCCTGTGATGCTGTTGGTAAACAACACCACTAGTCGTATCAAAATCAAAACCAGAAACCCTCGGGAGGCCTGGAAGAATGTTCCGAGTTTCAAGTTAATTAAGAGAACGTACTATTCGTCTCAGTCACGTAACTAACTTACAATTCTGTGCCTATTACTCTGATGATGCAGCTGTTAACAGATGCATGTTGTGAGGAGGATATAATAGTATATTTGTAGGTTCCTGTTAATTGAGCACCAGCCTAATTCTTCTTCATTCAAGAGACAAGAATAAGGACTGAAAGCAGACGACCTTCATTCTCTAATGAAGAGAGCAAAGGTGAAGCTGTCCCAAAGGGAGGCTTCTCCAGTTATAAAAGAATGCCGAAGATGACTAGTTCATGCCTAACTGGTTGTTCAAACTTCATGGTGCTATCCATCCTGAACAGATTGAACCTATGTTTGGTGAGATCCTAACACTGAACCAGGAAAATAGTCTCTCATATTCAAACTCTGGGGAGGAGATCCCGTAGAGTTCCTCATATTCACTTCCCCATTCTGGTGTAACCCCGTAAGTAAGAGGGAAAAAAGAGAGGAGCACTGACTGTACTTGCCTGCTCTTCTTTGAACTTGTGGTGTTCTCATTCTGCCAAATGTAGCATTCTTTTCCTAAAACTGCTTCATTCGCATGAACGAGCGAGTGAAAGTTGAACAGTGTAAAATGCACCACAAGTTGGTGAGAACTTGTCACTTCTTGCTACACATCTATCCACTCCATGATCAAACCTCTCAAAAGAAGACTACACAGAGAACCTTCTCACAGCTCCTTCAGATGCCTTGTCCCGAGGGCCAGCTACATCAACCTTGGCACCTGAAGATTTACCATCCCTGGCTTTCACAGGTAGGTCAGAGCCACCAAAGAGGCTCAGTCCCTTCTCTCGCTCTGCACCACTGTCTTGACAAAGGCTACCCATCACTGATTGTGGGTGTACAATGCCCCTTTGGAGGCTGTACACTTGGAAAGACTCATGAATGAGTACATGACACAGCCCCAGTTCCCTGAACAGCACCTTTGGGAACCAGAGACAGGAGAACGAACCTGGGTCCGAACTCCTGGGCCTCCCCAGACACTAGATATTAGGGACAGCGTCACGGTTCCTGCTTCCAAAGAGCAGGTGAGCCAATGAGAGAGCCAACTGTTTCCTCCCAGGGGGGAGGATGAAAACCCTTAGAAGTCTCAAGTCGAGACTTCTAAAGGGGTGGGGAAGCTACCTTCCTGTTCTTAGGCCATGAAGCCTTTGAACAGGGCAGTAAGATGTCAGATGACAAAGACAATGACCCCTGTAAAACTCGCTGCAACACGGGAAAGGAGGGTGCTATGCCATGGCAAGGAACCACACTGATCAAGACCAGAGAGTCGGCCCGGTAGTTTGGCTTGGCGGTAGAGCTGGCTGGTCAAGCCAAGTTGAGTGAGGTGAGCAGATCACCACCACATCATCAGCAAAGAACTATCACTTCTTCCCAATTAGTTGTTCTTCGAGGCCGAAGCTCCAAGAAGCATAAAAAGGGATTGTGCCTGTTACCCTACGTGTTCGGACCCTACAATCCAAGACAAAAGGACAGTACTTGACTATTCAACTAGATGGTGTTGGCATGCAATACCAAGCTATGCATAAACCCAAACCAAACTGAAGAGCAAATTCATCTGTACTGGTAAAAGTTCATCACACTATCCAAACGTTCGTAATAGCGACCGCTAGAATTCGTAAGAATTCCTGTGCTTGGCAAGAAACCCGACTTTGTAAGACAATAATCAGGCGAGCCTTGCCTTGCCCTGGGCTACTCTGCAACATGATAAAGTTGAGCACTGGGAAAGCCCCAACAAAACCAAGAGATTCAGGCATTCGGCAGGAATCCTGATTCTTGTAATAACAATCGGGAATTCTTGAGTGCCCAGAAATTCCAAAGCTTGGTGAGACTCCTGAATTCATCAAACGATCATTGGGGAGGGGTTCCTCTTTGACTCCCATAGAAATCGAGGAGGAACAAGCATAAAAACCAGTCCCGCATGCGAGCATTTTAGACTAGGTTAAGAGTGCAATTCCACAGAATACAGGCAGTCCCCGGTTACCAGCAGGGGTTCCGTTCCTGCGGGTGTGCCAATAAGCGAAAACCGCTGTTAACTGAAACTCCGTGATTTATGGGGCCATACTGGTGCTTATGGCGCCGATAACTGGAACTCAGCCCGTTATGGCGTCTTAAATTGCCAATTTTATGCCACTAGACAAGTGCCATCAAACCGGATCACTGATAATCAATACAGGGACTGCCTGTGTGCACTCGAGCCTCCCAAATCACAAAGCCCCAACGGGGAACTGCGAATTGGAATCTGCCCAAAAGACAGAAATAGCCAGGGCAAACAAAATCTCCAGGTGTTTGAATATTCAGAATCGAAACACCAGGTGTTGAGACTCTTCCAGGAACGTAGGTCTCTGATGCTGAATCCTGTGGAGAGCACTCGCCCCTCCCGGTGTAGCCAGAGGAAGTAGAGAGAATAAGTGAGGAAGACTGGACACTCTTGCTAGCCTTGCTAGCAGAACTAGCAAGAGAAGCAAGTTGCGGAAAACCATCAACCTGCGGTGATGGCCTTGATGCTAGTCTAGGAGAGTGTTCTCGTCCTGGAGTAACACTCTCCCGAGGAGGGTTGTAAAACTCGCACAGCAGGAGAAAAGCTCACCACCACCAAGATTGGTCGGTCACGTGAACGTGATCATGAATTGGGTGGAGCTGATCATGCAACTGACTGGGGAGAGCTGGAACCATCCTCAACAAGTCCCAGTCCCCTTCGAGGTCGAAACCTCTCGGGAGAACTGAATGGAGAAACACCTACGTGTCTCACCGCATGTACAGTCTTGCAAGACCGTCACTTTCTACCCAGGGAACTGATGACAAAAATGGAATTTTTGTAATAAAATTAATATTAATAACACTTACCTGTATGATTTATCTAGCCCTGAATCCCCAAAATCCATACCTAAATTTACCACATTGGCAACCCTGTTACCTCCTATTCCGTCCACCAGTTGGCAACACTGCCGTTGACAGTTATAAAACCTTCCCTAGAAAATCAGTTGTGATAGGCAGATTGTGGGGTAGGATGGGTGGGACTAGATAAATTATACATATAAGTATTATTATAAAAAAATTCCATATTATACCCTATCGGCTCCTTCATGGCGATTTAGGCGTTGTCTCCTACGTTGCCAAATGTACTTCTCTCGAGTTTTTAAAGGCCTACCCTTCCCATTTACCCCTTTTTAACCTGTGTGTCTGTCACCTCCTTGGCATTTGATAATGTCTCCTGGGAGCAGTATACTTCTCGGTGTCCCCTATTGCCTCGACACTCCTTTGAAAATATTTCCATTCTTCCAGGTCTCTGCTTTTCATATAGGCCTAATTAAATCTCCTTTTGGAACTTTCTTGTAATTATCACAAGCTACTGGACTTCCACACTTTTGATTTACTTGTTTTTGTATATATATATATATATATATATATATATATATATATATATATATATATATATATATATATATATATATACACACAAAATGTCAATGAAATCATCAATTCTTTTCTTTCATTCGTAATGTAAATATTCATTAATTCTTTTCATTCATTCTAAATGTAAAAACTTATTCAATTCCCAAAATTAATATATTTATATAAGTGAATAGTTATGTCAGTTTTATATAGATAACATGACCAGTAATAAATCTATACATATAGTCCTGGCATTCTTGTGTATTATCAATATGACATTCATGACCCAAATATGTAATCATATATTTGTTTTGACAAACTGTTATGAAGACTATAAAACAAAAATAGGTATTTTCCATCAGGTATGACATTCGTGCAAAGGTATCTTGTACGTTAACGATAAAAACTGGTACCAAAAAAAAAAAAAAAAAAAAAAAAAAAAAATTCTGAGTATAAGGCAAAGCTGGAACTGTCTGTAAAGAAAATAAAATATAAAACAAAAATAGAAAAATGTTATATACTTCGTGATCAAGTCATTCATATATATATATATATATATATATATATATATATATATATATATATATATATATATATATATATATACAGAGAGAGAGAGAGAGAGAGAGAGGAGAGACGAGAGAGAGAGAGAGAGAGAGAGAGAGTGCTGTTGACGTTCGAAAAGGATTGTGTATGTAGACAGATAAGAGAGCGCAGCATAATGTACATAGGTTACATAAATAAGATTATCGGCAGCAATTTAATTTATTATCTATTCATACTATGGTCCTCAGTTTCTTTCCAGTAAGAGTATTTATAACATTTTTCTATTTTTATATTTTCTTTTCTTTACAGACAGTTCCAGCTTTGCCATATACTCGGAATTTTTTTTTTTTTTTTTTTTTACCAGTTTTTATCGTTAACGTACAAGATACCTTTGCACAAATGCCATACCCGATGGAAAATACCTATTTTTGTTTTAAAGTCTTCATAACAGTTTGTCAAAACAAATATATGATTACATATTTGGGTCATGAATGTCATATTGATAATACACAAGTATGCCAGGACTATATGTATAGATTTATTACTGGTCATGTTATCTATATAAAACTGACATAACAATTCATTTATATAAATATATTAATTTTGGGAATTGAATAAGTATTTACATTTAGAATGAATGAAAAGAATTAATGAATAATTACATTACGAATGAAAGAAAAGAATTGATGATTTCATTGACATCCTGTTGATTGTTCTCCCCGGTATCATTGTTGCTTCTGAGGTGCATTGCAGTGTTTTTCTGACATCCACCATGGGTCCACGGTTTGCCTTTTATTTAGAAAAGTACTTAACGACCCTATGAACGATTTCTCGAGCCTGTGGATGAAGAGTAATGCGAGAACAAGGACTTCCTTCCTTGTTGTTGGTAAGACGACAGATTCTAATGAGTCAGTGAGTGTTTTGACTGACCTTCCCTTGTGGAGGCACGGGCTGTTTGACATCTTTATGCCCTGAGGTCAGCTTAACACCTGAGAGAGGAACTGGCAGCGCTGTAAATTTTTTTGCCACATTTAAGAATAAACTATTTGTTTTATTGTTGTTAAATGCTTGAAAATTATGATGGCTTTTAATAATTGGCAAAAATTGATTAACAACCAAATATATTTGTGTTGTATAACTTATGTTGCCTTCATATACCATAAAATGTTCAGTTGGAATATTTGATGTGGCAGCGGCGGCAATGTAGGAGTCAACACCTAAATCGCCATGAAGGAGCCGATAGGGTAAAATAAACATTACCTCAATAAAATTTATCTAGCCCGATTAACTACATTGAAAAGGAGGAGGGAATCTGAATAAAATTTCCCTTTCGGGCAGAATAGGAGGAACCAACCTAATCCAATTAATGGAAAAGGAAGAAAAAGAAAAACTAATAACAGGACATCAAACAACAAAGAAATATATATCATATGCCAAGTTAATAACTCAACCCAAAATCTAAGATACTAAGAACTCTAAGTCTCCTACCATAATGCCGCCAAACTGCAGTAGTAAAAGACAAGGAGTAAGTGCATAGTCAATCCGCCTGTACAAAAGTCAGGTGACCAACCAGGTGACAAGTCAGACAACATCGAGGACAGCAAGGCTGCACCCTGATGACTTCATCAAGTACTACAACCTCCAACGACACCTACTCTCTCATGAATGTCTGGCGCCAAAAGAGAGAGGGGCGGGTATTGGCATCTCTTCCCCGAAGGATGAGTGCCTGGACTGCCTAGGCAATTCAAAGCTAAGTGAACATTGGGTGTGTATCAACGCAACCCAACGACGCCAGCAATGAAATCGGCTCATGAGCGACTCCTGACTTGAGCTTTCTGGTGTCAAGAGAAAGAAGAGCAGAGCAAAACACGACTCAGTCCCGGAGGATGAGTGCCTGACAGCCCAAATTGGTCTCTAAGTTAAATGATCATCAGAGGGCGTATCAACACAACCAATTTCGTCAACAAGAAACTCAGAGGTACTAAATGTCACCTGATCTTGGATGAATGTCTGACTCCGAGAAAAAAGGTGAGACATAAAGTAGATGGTGAACGAGTCACCAGATGACAGCAGACAATCCATCAACTAATTCCCTGTTCCGAAAGATGGAAGATGCGTAAGTTGTCAGGACAGGTGAACCAGTGGCTAGTCCTAGGTCAGCATCGACTTTGGGAGCAGCTTAGTTGCCAGTGCCGACAACCCAGTACCTGGTCCAATGTCAGACTGACAATGGAAGCAGCGTGAGTTGTCAAAGCAGCCAATTCTTATGTCATCAACACCTATAAATACCAAATTGCCTAATTCCCATTATAACTAAACCAAAAACTTCCCCAAAAGTTATAATGCAAAAAACAAAGAATACAAATACTGTACAACAAAAATAAGATACTGGTAGCAACCAAATGTAAAACAGGAAGCCTACCTAATTCTCCTGTCTAACAACCTGTCCTGCCATCACCAACGTGCCCAAAGAACGAAGGTCGCCTAGAACTAGATATATCCCTAAAGTAAAAGGAGGCAAAAACATATTTAGAACGCCAAGTCGCCACCTCAAGCACCTTGGTGACAGAGACGTTCTTCATAAAAGCTACCGATGTAGCAACTGCTCTAATACTGTATGCTCTTGATGCCTGGCGTTCACGGGCAACTGAACAACCAGTTTTAACAATAAGATCTCTGAGGAAAGAGGATACACCATTCTTTGACATAAGTCTCTTGCTATTTCGGGGTGAAACAAACAATGACGGGATTACCCTGAATGTCCTTCGTGCAACGTAAATAGCATGTGAGCGCCCTAACAGTGCAAGAAACTAATTCTTCATTTAAATTACAGACAAAGTTGACCAGCGACTTCAGAACGAAAGACCTGGGAATGGGATCATCAGACGATTCAGTCTTTGTGACAAATTCGGGAAGGTATGACAAAATCATGTCTTGTCCAGATCTGGCAACCAGAAAAGAGAGTGCATGCAGTTCACCCACCCTCTTGGCTGTAGCCAACATGACAAGGAAAAGTGTCTTAGAAGAGAAGTCCCTAAAATTGGTCGTATTCAAGGGCTCAAATTGAGGGAACCTCAAGGCTAGGACGACTTAATTAACATCCCATGTTGGAGGAGACAACTGCGGACTGGGTCGAGATAGGGAAAAAGATCGAATTAAATCTCTAATGACACAAGAAGAAGAGATTTCAGGGAGCCTCGCCTTAAAAACATATGAAAGTATCGACCTATAACCCTTAATGCACAAAGGTGACAGGCCCCTGTCATGATGTAAATGAACTAAAAACTCCGCTATTTTCGGTAAGGAAGGTCTAAAAATTGAATGCCCTTGAGACCTACACCAACGTCTGAAAACCGACCATTTAGCTTGATATTTACTCTAGTTGATTCCTGTCTGGCAAGAGCCAACTGTCGAGCCACTCTAAAGGAACCGATGAAAATGAGGTTGTTTGAAAAGATCTGGTCTCTATGTCTGACAAAGGGGGGGGTTCCACCAATGCTTCCAGTAGGTCGGGAAACCACTCCTTCTGTGGTGAGACCCAGACGCTTGGTTGTCCTCACTTTGTTGAGGAACAACCTCACCAGAGCAGAGGAAACATATGCTTGAAGGCCTCCCAGTCCTGCAAAAGAGTGTCTGTCCCGGGGCTCAGAGGAATCTGGTAAGGGCCAAAGAAAACCTGGCACCAAAAATTCAGTGGGGTGGCAAACACATTGACTGTGACAAGTCACTTCTTCCTGAGGCTGTCAAAGACTTCCTGGCAAAGTGTCCATTCCGACCATTGAACTTTGTTCAGTCTCGACAAGGTGTCTGCAAAGACGTGATGGCCCATGATAAACTGAGGGACCAACGTAATCCTCCTGTCTTCCGCCCAACACAGGACTGATCGGGATTCTTGAGTGAGAAGGTCCGATGTGTACCACCTTGGTTTCTTAAGTACGAGACTGCTGTGGTGTTGTCGACAAAGATTGCTACAACCAACTCCGACAGCTGATCCTGAAATGAAAGAAGGCCTAGGTACACTGCCTTTAGTTCCCTCCAATTTATTGACATGAAAGAACAAACGTCCCTGGCTTGAGACGGTGAACTTGCATCCACCAATGGAGAGCCTTCTGACATTGTGGAGAGGAGGTGACTTTTGTGTCCTCGGACACAAAATCCCATGACTAGCGAAGTGTTGACTGAAGGGACCTCATTCTGAGACGACCTCTGGGAACCAGTTGGATGAGGGACAACAAATGGCATAGGAGAATCCTCCTTACTTTTAACTGATGCAGAATAGCCGAAACAGGAGCCATCACCCGAGAAAAGACCTGTGGAGCAGTGGTGAGTCCGAAAAAAAGGGTCTTGAACTGGAAAACTCCCGAGTATGTGAAAAACCGAAGGTAAAGTCTGCTCTTCAGATGGATGGGGATTTGCAGATAAGCATCCTACAGATCAATTGGAAATCATCCAGTCCCCCTTCCTGATGGAGGAAAGAACAGTCTGAACAGTCTCCAACTGGAACTTGGACTTTAGAATGAATTTGTTCAAGACCGAAAGATCTATGATGGGGCGCCAGGCACCCGAGGACTTTAGAACTATAAACACCCGTGATTAAACCCGGGAGAAGGAGGAGCTCGCTCTATGGCATCCTTCTCCAAGAGGCTCGAAAGCTCCTTCTCCAAGGCTTGACTCCTGATTGAGTAAGGGGAATAACTGCTGAACTCGAGAGGATGATTGGAAAGTGGAGGTCTCGAAACAAAAGGGATCTCATAACCTACCTTCACGACCTCCACTACCACAGCATCCACCGCTCTCTACTGCCAAGCTGACCAATGGCAAGAGAGACAAGCTCCTACTGTGGTCTCCGGATGAGGTAATGACTCCTACTACCAAAAATTCTTACACATAGGCAAGGAAGAAGGACCTCCTGGAGGTTGAGCTCTTCCTCTGCCCTTAGATCCACGCCAAGAACCTCTCCTGCATTTCAAAGGGTGAGTGCCAGAGGAGGAAGCCGATGCGACAGAAACCGGAGATGTACTTGGGAGAAACAAGCCAGAAGAAGAAATAGGTTGTTGGGCTGGAGCAGAAGGGGCAAGTCTGGCACTAAACTTACGCTTACTCCTTGAAGAAACAGGAGGAAAACCCGAGGAAAAAGCTCTTGATAAGGCCCAGTGAGCTTCACCTTGATGTTCCTTCAAAACCTCAGAAAGCACAGACATATCAAATAGGGAATTGCCGAATGGAGAAGAGGACAAAAAACGGTTTCTCTGCATCTCCGAAACAGAAGAGGGTAACTGCGACAAATACAGGTTACGCCTTAGAGAAATGAGAAAGGCCTGCGCAGAAGCGACAAGCTCGTTCTGATGTACAGAAGCGATTGAAATAGACAAGCAAAATTTCTCAAAAAGAGGAGCATCGGGAGGAACAAACCAGGAGTCCTTGACATACATTAAAAGACTTCCGAGGACCCACATATTGAAGGATTGAGCCTCCTGCAAGGAGCTTACAACAGACTCCATGGCAATAAAGCCTTCGAGCAAGACTGAGACCGAAGCCTTGGAAAGCAAAGGCTGACCCAAATGTCGGACAAAATCAGGATTTGGTTTGGGGGGTTGAGAGAATGAAGTATCATCCGCCACCTGATAAACTCCTCTCCAGTGTCGTAGAAGAGAAGAGAGGTTCCTCTTCCCTTCCCCGATCACCTTTGAAAGTTTTAGCAGTGACGTCCACCCTCACTTTCGCGAACCTCTGAGCAAAAGGAAAACGTTAAAATTCCCGCAACCGGGAAGGACCGTCAAGAAAAATCCCTTCTGTAATACAGCAAGGCAGAGGATGCTTCTTACTCTTTAGGCTTTGCCTGAGGAAGAAAACTCAAACCTAAATCACAGTTTCTTGAACTCAACTTCATGACCGCCGTTCAACGAAACTTCAATATCACACGAATCCATATCATCATCATCATTGTCAGATCCTAACTGTGAAACTTCCCCCAAAGTAACATCCTGACGACTAGCTGTCTTAGGTCTAACACTAATACCACCCCCTTCTCCTAAATAAGCGCCCTTTGGCACTGTTACGGGATTAACAGGGTACACATCGTCAGGCACCTGCCAGGACTGGATCCTCCCTAGACCTTCAACACGATGGGGTTCACAAGCCGGAGTATCTGTCACACCATTACCCATGGTGCTGTCGACAGGTACCTGACGAGGAGCTGAAAATGAATCTAAAAGATTGTTAGTCATCCTAGTAAAAGCTACTTCACAATTTTCTGACATCTTGTTAAACTTGGCTGAAATGTCCCTATCTAAACTATGCTGTAATGTTTCAAATTTCGTCTTCCAACTAGTTTCCATTGCCAACAATTTTAGATCAAAATCAGAAATGACTTCATTAGTTACCGGTTGTACAGGTGGCAAAGCATCCAATAATTTGGAATTGGAATCACACGATACCAAAACCGAAGAACCAGAACCATGGGCGCACAAGTCAAGGAAACCATTAGATACAGGTCTACCTACTGATTCTTTTTCTCCTTAATCAAACTTTTATGCTGCAAGATTCTTTGATGTTTAACATACACCATCATGTCTTAGTCAGACCAAGACTTACAGAGGTCGCAACAAGAAGTCAAGTCACAAACCTGTCCAAGACAAGAGATACAAAAGTTATGGGATTCATACTCCCTGCTACTCATCATTGTCCCACAAGCCGGGCAATTCCTGATGTTGATAGCAGAAGGAAGAGTTGAATCATCTTGGCTATGTATTGGACTGTTGGACAGGTCACGTAATTCCAGGTCACGCAAAAGTTTGTCAAAATAAAAAATATACCACAGAAATAAAAGTTCATTCACTAATTTCGTGGATTTCATAAATACTATTAAATACAGAAATACCCCCAACTTATGCGAGGTTAGGTTCCAGACACCGTCGCGTAAGGGGAAGTTTTGTGTAAGTTTGGCACTGCCTCTAAAAATGCTAATACAGTGGTACCTCGACATACGAAAGGCTCAACTTACGAAAAACTGGAGATACGAAAGCAAATACGAAGATTTTTTTTGCTCTACATACGAAAATTGTTCAAGATACAAAAGGTTGTTGCTGTAAAGTCCAGAGATTCGCCCAGACCACCGATAACAATTTTAAAACTCGCGTGCCACCAACTTGGTAGACTCACTACCATCCTCCCGCTCTCCCATTGGTTCCTGATGCTAGTCACCACCATAAGATCCTGCTCTCCTATTGGTCAGCATTTCTCCCATGATCCCATCATGCATCTACGTAGCGGCATGCTTTTTCGGCCACTCGGTGGCATCATCGGTATCGTAAGCACGCGGAATTCGTTCGTTCTATACGATTTTGTTTATTAACATAAATTCGTCAGTGATTTCTTTGTAGTACTACTTTATCGTGTTGTGTGACAACTTTACTGCATACATATACTTACTACATAACTTAATTACGTACAGTATATACGTAGTCATGAGTCCCAAGAAAGTTGAAGTAGGAAAGAAGAGGATGCTTTCTTTGGAGACAAAAATGGAGATAATAAAAAAGTATGAAGCTGGCACGCGATTGAGTGTGATCGCCAAGGAATACGGCCGAAATCCGTCGACAATAAACACCATCCTTAAGCAGAAGGATGCCATCAAAGCAGCTACACCTTCGAAGGGCGTGACTATTTTGTCCAACAAGAGGAGCCACATGCACGACGAGATGGAACGGCTGCTTCTTGTCTGGATAAAAGACAAAGAAATCGCTGGCGATACGATAACCGAAACGGCAATCTCATGAAAGCGGCCGAAGCCTTTATTAAGATGTTCGACGAGAAGAAATTCTTGGAAGAGAAGCGCCTCCCTCTGAAATGTCTGCTGTTGTTGGACAATGCCCCT